>NW_019154105.1:22281474-22457099 GCF_002288905.1 Enhydra lutris kenyoni | reverse complement strand
AAAAAAAAAAAAAAAAAAAGAGAGAGAGAGAGAGAGAGAGAGAGATTCAAACTCAGGGAAAATAATATCATGTTTCGAGAGGGCAAAGAGAAAGCAAAACTTTCTAATCATTTTTCTGGCTCTATGTTCTCTACTGAAGATTAAATTTATTTATTTGGCATGAACTTAATGAGTATAGTCAGAATTATTTCAGGGACCAAGTGAAGGGATTTATGGGATGGTGCTCTAACCTGTAAAACTACTAGGAAAATATTAATTGCTATAATATTATTATTAATTGAACTGGTTTACCTAAGGATTTTCACATGTGCCAAAGCTTAGACTGACTTCACCCACCGAGGAGCAATACAATTGCTCATCCCTCATTCAATTCTTTCTTAAAGAGTGTCTCACACATCACACCATTTGTCTGACCAATCAGCATGTCCTTTAGCTTTCTCTTCAATGTATATCCATATTCTGACTATGTCACAACATTTTCATTATCATCACTTCTCATTATGCCCATTGCTACCACCTTAGTGCCAACCACCATCATTTTTCCCCTGAGCCATTCCCATGACTCCTTCACTTTTTCCATCTTTGCTCATGTCTATAACTCTCCGTATCCCCTCCACCACCACACAGCAACCAGGATAAAAATTCTGAAACATTAATCACATCGTGTCATTTCTCCAATCAAAACTGCTGGGGGGGTCTTAGAGACTTATATACACGGAGAAAAAGGCTGCCAGTCGCCATGTTCTTTCCTCTAGCTGGTGCTCCCTTGGCTCATCCCTCAATCTCTGCCTCTCAGAGGTCTCCTTTAACTTCTGTATTCTTTGTTTCACCACTTTTTTATACCAATGACTTGCCACAGGGTCGGGGGCCCTGCTGAAATTCGATGTCCCGATTTTATCTTGCTATAAAGGTAGATGGATTTCAGTGTGGTCTTCTTCGTTCCCAGACTGCATGTACTAAACAAGTACCATCATGATACATCATAATCACTCTGCAGTTTTATAGTTTCAGGTAAGCTTACGGTTCATATTACCTTAGTAATGATGTATGTAACCAAACTGATGAAAAAGTCTTGTTGAAATATGACCAAAGCATGGGTTTATTTTTATCTCTCACTTCTGCTATCAGTTTTATTTCTGGATGAAAACTTGGTGATGTTCCCCAGCTTTTCTTGTTTTTCTAGGCTAATTGACCATTTCACTTCAGAAGTTAGAACATCCTGCTCTTGATAATAATCAAAACCCTGAACCTGTTTGAAGTCAAACCTTTTATATTCCCCCAGCCAGACGCATGGGAACAGGTCCTCTACAATAGGAGAGGAGGGCAGCCCTTTTCTCTTTCTCTTTCCCCACTCCTATCCCAGCTGAGTAAAGAAAGTTTCACGCCTGTCTGGGAGGCATGCACGGGGAGAGAGAGGAAAAGAAAGGGTGTGGGAGTTTTAAAAACATGGCCACAAATTCTTTGCTAATCTTCCCATTCAGGGGTAGGTACAGTTGCAGTACCTTCAGATCTTGGAAGGTTTGTGACTGTCTCGTTCAAGTGTAGCAGAAATAACGTTTCAAATACCCACAGTTATTCAAGTCTTTCCAGCTGAGGGTCCAGATAACATGGAGCAGATGTAAGTGATTCCCACTGTGCCCTTTCTGATTTCATGACCTGCAGAATCCATGAGCATAATAAAGTTGTTGTTGTGTTAGGTTAGAGTGACTTATTACATATAGAACAGAAGGCAGGAATTTTCTTGTACTGAACTCGAACTTGGTACCTAATATATTATTTTTGTGGTCTCTGGGTATGATCAGTGTTTAGATTTGACTTTTTCCCTCAAGTCATTTTTAGAGGCTCCTTTTAGGTCCTTGGTAGTGGCATCTCATATGATGTGAGAAGAGGGTGGGACAACATGGCTGTCTGAAGCGTTCTCCCTCACTAAAGCTCCTCTCCCCCACTCCCTCTCCTGCACCATGTCTTGGAATGGGTGAACAGTTCATGAGCGAAGGGTGTAAGAGTCAGGAAATAGGCTCTGAACAGTTCCTTGTAAATTGGATCCTTGGCAGAATCCACTCACACTCACTTTGCTAAGTACAGGCACTTCTGATCTATTGAAATCGACAGTCCCATGGCAATATCCTATTAAAGCAGAATATAATTTGTTAATTTTGTTTTACTTACCAAATTCATTGGTAACCTTGTTTTTATAGGACCATTATTGATCTACAGGAGTCATTTTGCTTGTTCAATCATACATGATGCAATTTAATTTTTGCCATAGTTCTGTTCAACAGTCGAGGATCTGTGAAGGACTTGGGTGGCATCTCTTGTAAATCTCAAGGGCTTGCTGCGTGTATTGGGCCAAGGACAGGAGCAATAGTGAAACCACTGCTCTCTCTTTTCTCTATGGTCTGGTCTGCCTAGCAGTGGCATTCAAGATGAGGAGTGTTGAGATGGGCAATTTATTAGCATGCAAGTATTTATAGAGTAAGGAGCATTCCTGTTGTCACTTCTGTAATTTGCCTGAATGGCTATAGGGAATAGTGTTTGGCCTAGTGTCTGGAACATAAAAGTTGCTCAATACGTATTTGTTTAATGGTTATTAGTGAGTGTGTTAGAGCAGAGGTGGGCAAACTTTTTCTGTCAAGGGTCAGATGGTAAATAATTTAGGCTTTGTGGGCCATATAGTTTTTGTTGCAACTATTCAACTCTGCAGAGGTAGTATGAAAACAGACATAGACAACATGTAAATGAATGGGCATGACTATGCTTCTATAAACTTTATTTACAAAAATAGGCAGGAAGCCAGATTTGGTCCACGGACAATCCCTGTTTCAGAGTCAGACAGATCTAGGTTTTCAAGTCCACCTGTGGTGTGTGCTAGCATGGGATTTTAACAGGTCATTTCTTTATCTGTACATAGGTTTTCTTATCAGTAGAATGAGGGGGTGAGTCATTCCTTCTTTGCTGTTATTCTAAGGATTCTATGAGATAATGTACATGGGGCAGTTAAAGGACATCACAAGAATTCAGGAGAGTAGTTGTTACTATTATAATTTTTCATGTGCTTCCTTAAAACCATGAAGTGCTGGCCATTTCTGTAGAGTAGATTCCTATCATTTCTACCTTGAGTGCTATATTAATCCTACTCCACCAGGAACTGGCTCAGCTACAGAGACTTCTGGTCTACCCGAATGATCTCTAAACCTGAATTGGAAGGATGCATCAACCTCTTTGAACACCACCAGATACCCTCACTCCTTTGGGAATGTCTCTCAAATTCTCTACTCTTCTGTCCTTACTGTATTGATCTTTTTTGTGCCTTATCACAAGAGCTTCCTTGTGCTTTCATACACTCTTAATTCCTCCATTTACCCTATACTTTTCCACTTAAATTATCTTTTTAAAGCATACCATGACATCGCTCCAGTCATTAAAAATATTTGATTGTTCCTAGATGACTATGGAATAAAGTAGAAATCTCTTACCCTGGCAATCAAGATCTTATATCTGGTTCTGATCTGCTTTCCCGGGTTCATCTCACATTTTTACTTCTCATGTAATCTATATTCTAGCTTTACTAAATTACTCACATTTGTCTTTTCATCCTGAAAAAGTATATTTCTCCCTTGTGTTTTTATATTTCTTTGCATTCATAAATATATTATGAATAGCTGTGTAGGAATCTCCAGCTAAACTGAAGATCTTGAAGGTAGGGCCATTTTCTTTATCTTCAAATTAATGGAAAAAAACTATTTGGGGAGGTCAAAAAGGTAAAGTAGAAAGGTCAATTGCAATAACCTCCTTGGGAGGGTTCTTTGTGAGTGCTACAACTCCTTATAATCTTCTCTTTTAGAATTTCATTTTCTGAAGTCAGAGTTGAATCTTAAGTGAGAGGATGAAAAACAGTATTTTTATATCCCAGGAAAAAACACTACATATATAGGTTGAGTTATTACGTTCAAAAACCTCTTAACCATTTCTCCTAAAACTGGTGGAATTTTCATTCCTATTTCCTATGCTATGTACAAGTCTAATATGACACAAACAGACTTCATTATAATTATTGTTCACATTTTTTTTCTCCTAGATATGGAAATCCTTAAGCGTAGGAATCACTTTTTATTGTCTTAGTATAATGCCATAGTGAGTGCTCAAAAAAAATTTGTTGGATGGATGAATGGATGAGTGAATGGTTAAGTCCCCAAGCAATGTCCTTTTAATTAAATCTATTAAAACCACACAGTTTAGTTAATATGTCCAAATTTCTTTCTGCCTTTAAGTGTTAAACAAGTGAAAAAAGGAGCATTTAAGATGGCAAACATCTTCAAACATTGCTTTATACTATGAATAGCTTGAAAAAAATCCTGGAAACTAAACAAAAAAGCAATTAAGGAAAGCAAATTGACATGAAAGGTTGAGTCACTAAAGAAATAATGGGAGAATTATTTTATGTGTGTAGATGTTTAATGCGTAAATGTCAGTCATTGCCAATAGCTTTCCATTCTGCTCAACTTGAAGCCCTTGTGATATTAAGTCTAAGATGTTGGGGAAACAGGAGATAGACAGATGAACTACTGATTTGTTATTTCAGAATGATGTTCTCGGATTAGCTAAATGTGCAACTTTAATTGTGATTAGCCCTGTTCACTTCACATTTGACAGAAGTAACAAATGCTTCAGAAGTGTCAATTCAAAATCTGCTTGCCTTTTTTTTTTTTCCTGTGAAATACTGAATGTTAATATTCTCATGCAATTCAATTCATTAAGTATTATTTTTGGCCATACATATTATTAAAAAATAGAACTTATTTTGTTTTGAGTATGCTGGCCTTTAGTTCATGTTTTTACTCTAAGAAGTCTGAAATTTTTTAAGTAAATCATAGACACACTATGAATAAAATGTCACCATCAATTAAAGAATTTTAAATGTGCCTTGTATTTCTTTCTAGCATGGAAATATAAAAAAATATGATTTTTTAAAGATTTGTGTCAAAGATTTTAAACAACTTGAAAAAACAGTATTTTGTTACCCTTCCTTTGTTCATTGCTAGACATTGTTCTTCTTCAAGTTTAGAAAGTTAGGCTTTCTAAATCAGATATTTTTAGCAGTTCTCAAATCTTAAGGAGTTCTATACCATTTATTCTAGGCACTGTAAATTTGTTTTTCCAAAAGAATTAAAAAACACATGTGGCACTTGGATATCAAATGGTGCTCATTAGCAACAAAAACAGAAACAGAAGAATGACTCTCCCTTCCAGAAAAACACCACCCCACATTCAAGCCAAAATTGTTTGATGAGCGAGCTGGAGAGATTTCAATAAAACATCCTTTTAAGGACCAACTGATGTGATTATTAACATAGATAAAGCAGAAACCCCACAAACTGAATTTAAATGGAGACTTATGCCTGACTTAATTAATTAAGTGCTCTGCTGAATCCCACGCCACAGCCCTGTGACTGAAGCTACGTCACAAGCAGTGAAAACACGATCGATTCTCTTGAAAAACAGAGAGACCTCACGGTGGTCTTTCAGGTAGATTCTCGGAAGTGGCTGTCATCATGAACAAGGAATTGAAATTCCGAGTCAGCGGTTGAGGTTGGCATAGTTAGAGTGGGAGAGAAGAAAATGCTCCCGGAGCTCTGGGCAGAGAGTGTTAATACACAACACTTTCTTCGTCAAAGCACCATACAAACACTTACTCTTTGATCCTTTCCTTCTCTTAACAAGTGATTATAATTTCTCTGCTTAAGAATTTTAAGGAATGAAAAAAAAAAAAGAATTTTAAGGAATGGAAGTATAAACACTAAGCTATTTTTCCAAGCTTAAGGAGCGATTGTAAACAACAAAACCAAAGGCTGGGCACCCTGAACTTTGAGTATTAGCCTCAAGCACTTGTTCTTAAAAATCCCCATGTAAACAGCAAAAACAACCTATTTTCTCAATTAAATGACCGAGGTTTTTCTCACATGGTCTCAAATTCATTTTTAAAAAGATTTTATTTATTTATTTGGCAGTGAGAGAGCAATAAAGAACACAAGCAGGTTGGAGGGGCAGAAGGAGAGAGAGAAACAGACTCTCTGCCGAGTAGGGAAACCTACCAGGGACTGGATCCCAGGACTCCAGGATCAGGACCTGAGCTGAAGGCAGAGATTAACCAATTGAGCCACCTAAGCACCCCTCAATTTTCTTTTTTAAAGAGAGGTTGCTGTAAAAATGTTTGGTATGAATGCACTGAAGGAATAATGATATTTAGTTGCTCATACGTAACTGTATATGAATATAGCTGAACTTGAAAAGCCATCATAAACTTCAAGACTGGCTAAGGACAAAGGTGTGAGATGCGTTATTTTCTCAGTGTCTTCCCATTGTCTCCCTCCATATCCCTTCTATGTGCCCTTCTTTAGCAATCCTCTCCCACCTGGTGGAGACCTTGGAGATAATTCCCGCACTAATCAGTGTTCAGCAATGTTTAGGAGTTTGGATCATGGGGCAGACAGATTGAAGTTTTAAGACTTCCCCTTGCACTGGGTGATCTTCAATTTCCTCTGTGGCCTAACTAAGCCTCAGTTTTCTCATCTGTCAACTGGAGATAATAAAATAGAATTTATCTCAGATCATGCACAGGAAAGACTTAGCCCATATACATGGAAAAATTTAGATTCAAAATAAGTTCTAGTTATTTTGTTGTGTCTTCTCTCTTTTCCTCTTTCTTCTCTTTTTCTTTTTTCCTGGTGCTATCTTTTCAGATTCTCACAACTTTCTCTGATAATACTTACCTAGCTTTTAATGAAGATTTAATGGCAGATATCTAAAACTACCTTCAATTAAAAAGAAAAGCTTCATAATTGCAGATGACATAGCCCACTAGTTCTTGAGCCTCAAGTTCAGAGGTTTGATTTAATTGTAATATTTAATTCATTACACATGCAAGGTCTTTTTCTGTTACTTATTTGTTTAGTCTTTTAACATTTCCATTTCCCGTACTTCAGTAGTACCCACTCTAGTGTATTAAACATGTGTCCTTTCATTTACATTTTTGTAGATTATATATTTTTTATTTGAATGTATTTTAATTTATGTAAATGATACACTATGTACTAATTTCATTCACTTTCACTTCACGCCTTGTTCACTCACAGGATGTTTTTTTGAGATCCAGGTAAATTGTTATCTGTGTTCTTGTTCCTTATCTTCAGCTGCTTATGAAGTACTCAGAGGTGGACATCAATCCAAACCTTTTCAGAGGTTTTTTACCAAAAAACTCCTGAAGGTTGAGGGAGTGAATTTACACCCTCACAGTGTCTCAAAGTAGAGCCTAAAGCTTGATGTTCAAGCCCCACATTTCTTTAAAAGACTTTGATCAATCATTTAAAAAGAAATCATATGGCTTTGCATTCTATTTCCTAATATATCCATTTTTGTTTACTATAAAAATAACATTTTGGGTTGCGGTTAAATTGTTTAAACTTTTACTTTCACTAAATCAATGCAATTGACATGCCAGGAAGAGGCACCATTTTTTTTTTCCATGTAACTTTCTGTACTTTCTGTATACTGCTGTGTATTCCAAATTTGAGAGACATGGTCTTAATTTAAAATAAGCAGTTTCTAAAAGTGGGATGTCAGGCAAAAATTTGCTTAAATGACAGAGAGCAATACTTAAATCCCTTCTTATTAGGAGAGGCAGCCCTGATAAATATAGTTAGCACTAAAAAGTTGAAGTATGTCATTTCCCACAGTAAATGGCTGAAGTCTTGGCTTATACTGTAACTCAACCATAATAACATAGGATAACTAATCATGTTCCTAAGGAATACTCTGCAAGAGGCCAAATCTTTAGGGGATTTGCTGTGAGGTGCCTCTAGAGCAGCACCAAGAAATGTCTTATTGGGCTGTTCGGCAAACCTCCTCTCCATTTCCATTAACAGTTCCCCAAGTCTCCCAAAATAAACATATAATCTAAGTAATGACTTCAGATACCGCGCCTTCCAACCAGTTGGCTTTCCGCAACTATTTCCTTGCCAGACACTCTAGACGCACCAGTTACCTTTGCTAATGTTGTCTTAAGCTTTCCCTTTCTCTTTTTTACTATTCATTCTTTGTGGTTCAGGTCATTCTTTGTGGTTATATATTCTCTTGTGCTTCCTGGATTTTATTCATCATTCTGTTTCTCTGAGCTCCCTTGTCCCTTAAAAATCTCCTCAATTTAGCCTTCTTTATTTATTACTGTTTCATGTGTATTTATCTAAATTGTAAGCTGTTTTATATTTTTCTGAATATATTTGGCATCTAGCACAGAAGTGGGGATATAGTTGATCTTCAGTAAGTCCTTATTTGATTGAATTGCCTCTCCTTAGAGTGTTTGGTTGAATTAAGTCTTAGCACTCAAAGTATGGATCAGGGACCAAAAGTTTGGGCATTTGCTTTTGGGGAACTTCTAAGGAATGCAGGATCTGGGTCCTACCCCAGACTCGCTGCATGAGAATCTGCATTTTTAGGAGTTCTGGGTGATTCATAAGCACCTTAAAGTTGAGACAAACCTGGTGTTTTTTTAGGCCCTAAGTGTCAGTAGGTTAAAAAGTTCTACAAATACTCAAATGTCGAATCATTAAATGTTATCAAAAGCTTAGAGAAATTGAAAGATGAAGGTTCAGAATATCTTTTTTAATACTTGATAGCTAGGCTATATCCTTGGACTAAATCTGGCCAACCCCCTGTTTTTGTACTGAGTTAAGAATGGTTTTCATAATATCAAAATACTGTGAAAAAATAAAAGAATATTACATGATACATGAATATTACATAAAATCAAGTTTTAGTGTCTAAAATACAGTCTTATTGGAAGAAAGCTGAACCTATTTGTTAATATAATGTGTATGGTTGCTTTCGTGCTGCAAGAACAGAGTTGAGTAGTTGGATAGAGACATTATGGTCTACACAGCTAAAACTATATACTCTCTGGTCCTTTACAGAAAAAGTTTGCTGGATCCTGATCTAGATTCATGATCCCTGTTTCTATAGAACGAGCTCCAGATAGATTCTGGTTAAACTTGCGGAAAAGCAACTGTATCCTTTATATGTATTTGCAACATAGAGGAAGGGACACACCTTATTATAAAATTATGTGCTATGAAAAAATTATTTTGAAATGTGGCAGGATTATTATTTTGTGGGATAATGGGCTTTCTTTTCTAGATAGTCACGGAAAGTAAGAAAAATAAAAGTGCTTGAAAATACCCAGTATGTCATTGTCTTTTAGAACTCAATAAGCTATTAGAGTTTTGTCAGGTCCAGTCTCCAAGGAGGTGAATGAAAATATATATCTTGGGCAATCTGACCCCTATCAACATCACGCATTGTGGTTACTCTGATGTCTGAAGAAGAGCAATTCTGCTCTGTCAACTTGGTGACTCAGAGCTGCTGGTAAAGGTCACTCACTCCTTTACCTTTAGCTACTGGATATCAGATTAAAATTAAAGTGAGGAGGTATGGAGAAGGTGTCCTACATCTTCTGTCAAATTAGCCTAATCCTCATTAAGTTGTGCTGCTAATTCAGCATCTTCTAAGGGCTTCTGATACTATGAGAAATGTCACCTTATGACTTTAAAGGACGTAAAGGATGTGAGGCTTTTTGGTGCGAGTCAGTTCCTCCTTGATGTATTCTGGGGCTTAGAGGGTGTTTGTGCCCTTCTTAGCTGCCTGCGGGATCACTGTACATCTTTGTATTTTAGGAATACAGAATGTCAGCCAAGTTGATTGACTGAATAAAACATAAGGCAGGAGAAATCCGAGGGCAGCTGAAGTACTTGTGACATGCAAGATTTGTTAGAGTGAATGAGGGAGACTGTAAAAATAAATGTAATGTAAAAGGTAATATATTACCAGAGTTTGCACCTTCAACATTAATAAACAAAACCCTACCAGAAAGAACTAATTGCTGAGTTTTAAGCTCCTGCTTAAAATTACTCATTTTGAAAAGCTCTATTGTTCGGTTGACAGCTTGCTGTATGATGATCAGAAAAGTGTGGGTTATACTCTTCTCACTAGTAAAATACTTTGCAAGCCACTCTGTTTTTCTTGGTAATTCAGATTCTTTGCTGAATAAAATAGACTGAATACCTGACTTGGGAAAAAAAAAAAAAAGCAAGAAACAAACACAATTCTATGATGACAAATAACAACCACAACACTGGGTTACTTGAGATGAACAGTTTGAAGTTTAATTAGTCATATAAACAGAAAATTAAAACATATAAACCCTCAATTATTTCACTTTGCGTTTGCTCCCTTTTTTGGGGGAGGGGGAGAATTAGAGTGAGTAAAGAAAGGGCAAACTGACAAGGGATATAATATCAAGCTTGAAGCACATGATTATTATGTGCAGTTATAACTCCAGTTTGCCCAGACTTCACCAACCTGGGGCTGGAATTGGGGCCACAGTAATAACAACGATCAGGCAGAATTTATCATTTCTTGCTCTAGCCTTTATTACTTAAGCTTCAGGCAAAGTCAAAGTCTTCAACCTGACACCACTGCCCTCTTGTGCCGCTCTGTGCTTTTCTGCCAGACTCCAGGGTCTCGGGAGATGCTGCCCCTGCCTGGTCAGGCCCTGTGACTGACATCCTCCAGGCCTCCAAGTGCCCAAAGTGCGCAGGATCCTTAGTGAGTTGGGAGGGAATGTCTCTCTTCTCTCTGTTAGATTGTTTCAGAGTTTTTGGCAGGTTGTTCTTGTTCATCAGAATTTTGCAATGTGAAAAACACTTGCAATTTTTACTTACATATTTTTTTCTCTCTAAATTAGAACCCAAACGTGTTCCTGGGTCCAGAACACAGACAGGTGTCATTGAAGCTACAGTGAATCAATGTTCCCATCCCAAGTCAGTTCATTGTACCTTCCTCTCTGTTCCCCTGCAATAAATGATTGACCATGCATGAGTTTTTTCAGCCCCCATGCAGGTTGACCTGACAAATCTCCTTAACCAAGTCACAATGACTATTCACCTCCAGACTCCCCGTAGCCTCAGCAATGAGGCCTCTAACTCCCATACAAATATATATATATAATATACATATAATGTTATGTTAGTCACCATATAGTACATCATTGGTTTTTGATGTAGTGTTCCAAGATTCATTGTTTGCATATAACACCCAATGCTCCATGCAATCCGTGCCCTCCTTAATACCCATCACCAGGCCAACCCATCCCCTCACTCTCCCTCGCCTCTAAAACCCTCATTTGTTTCTCAGAGTCCACAGTCTCTTATGGTTCATCTCCGCCTCTGATTCCCACCCCCCTTCATTTTTCCTTCCATTGCCTAGTGTCCTTCATGCTATTCCTTATGTTCTACAAATAAGTGAAACCATATGATAATTGACTTTCTTTGCTTGACTTATTTCACTCAGTATAATCTCCTCCAGTCTCATGCATGTTGATAAAAAGCTGGGTATTCATCCTTTCTGAAGGCTGAGTAATATTCTGTTGTATATATGGACCATATCTTCTTCATCCATCTTTTGAAGGATATTTCTCCTTCTTCCACAGTTTGGTGATTGTGGACATTGCTGCTATGAACATTGGGGTGCATATGGCTCTTCTTTTCACTATATCTATATCTTTGGGGTAAATACTCAGTAGTGTAAATCCTGGGCCATACGGTAGCCCTATTTTTAACTTTTTAAGGAAACTCCACACTGGTTTCCAGTGGCTGTACCAGCTTGTGTTTCCACCAACAGTGTAAGAAGGTTTCCCTTTCTCCACAACTTCTCCAACATTTGTTGCTTCTTGTCTTGTCAATTTTTGCCATTCTAACTGGTGTAAGGTGGTATCTCAGTGTGGTTTTGATTTGAATTTCCTAATGGCTAATGATGATGAACATTTTTTCATGTGTCTGTTAGCCATTTGTATGTCTTCTTTGGAGAAGTGTCTGTTCATGTCTTCTGCCCATTTTTTGACTTGATTATTTGTTTTTTGGGTGATTGGTCCACCTGTATGCTCTATTAGACATGGCCAGACATATCTGACTCTCAGCAGTGGACACAACCTAGGCTCAAGCCAGGCAGTTTGTATTGGCCAGAGAATTTCCTATTGCCATTCATTTACACACCATTTTTTCAATGCAGAAAGTAGGATAGTGCTTCCTCCCTCTCCCTGTGAAACCTGGGAAGCTTAAAATAATATATTAAGTTGAGGCGGACAGAAGATAACTATTTGAAGTGGTGGCAGGGAGGGCTGTCTCAAAAAGTACCAGCTATGCCAACTATGTGTCAGGCACTGTGCTCTCTGATACCTAGTCTAATTCTCGCAGCAATCTGCTTCTGTTTTTACAGTTTATGTTATGAAACCAAGACCAAAACCAAACCAAACCAAAACAAGCACACAAAAATTAGCTAGCCAAAGTTTATATAGTTGAAAAATGGAAGGGATTTCAAACTCTGACCAATGAGACTGCAGAGCCCACTAATTTTTTTCACTCTAATATATTGAAAATATTTATATATCCTTCCTATTTACAAGATTTCTCTCTCTCTTTGAATTCCCTTTACACATTTTTCTCCCTGCATTATTTTAAGTGACATGCTCATCTTTTTTTTTTTTTTTGAAATCCAGAAACTTTTCACAATTACCTTTTTCGGGAAGACTTGCTGTAGTATATTATCAAAACTGAGAAGGAGCCACTATTAAAACAAACAAGTCTAAACAATACTATCATGCTCAACACCTTGTAGCTGACAAAAATTAGTTACTTCTATTACTGGAAGGGTAGGCCTGGACATCTGCCATTTCCATTAGCAGGAGATGCTTCTGCCCCGTGATAAATGGGTTCCAGTTGTCTTATAGCATTCAGCTTCCACCATGCTCAGCCAGGAGACTATGAAGCCCTTTATCAAACCGAGAAGTAAGAGCTAAGTCAATGCCAAAAGAGAACAACAGGGTGTGCAGTTTGGTTCATTGTACTCTGAGTCTGTGGACCAGTAGGCTTGTGTCATAAATATGTTCCTGACAATGCTCTGCCTGGAACTTTAATTATAGAGACAATGGGTTCATCCCCAGCCCAACTGCTTTGTGTACTCCTATATTGTTCTAGATGTTGTTACAAAGAAAATAAGTAATTAGAGGCTTTTCATGCTAAGTGCTTTATAGCTGCAATTTGGTTGATGTTTCTGAAATTTAATTGTTTCAGCATTAATAATGCATTTTTTTTGGTAAGGGACACTGTATCAACTAAGGAGACTCTTGCTGATAAGTCTGTTCCATGTTTCCTTTGTAATTGTGAATATTCAAATCCATGTGTGGTCCATTTTAAGATAGTAATTTTTTTCATGTAATTTACCAGGGTCAAATGCATGCGATCAGTTAATGTGAATGGTAAGAAAATTAAATGGTTTATTAAATATAAACAGATTTTAAAACTTCAGCACTGTGCTTCTTTATCTCTGAAAATTTTTATTGATGTGCATAAATATGAAATATATACTTTTTATGGAAAAATTTTTACTTGCTCTGCTTAAATATAAATAGTTAAGAAATAAGGTAAGCAAGGCTTACCTTAAATATTAATAGTGTTTATACATGAATATGCGGGTAAAGGTGATAGGAATTTTTTGTTGTACCTTTAATAAAATAATATGAAATACTTTTTATAATTCTTTGATGTCATGTATTAAAAATATTAGTAACTACTTGATCTCTTTTTTGTTATGGGAATGCAACTTACATTTTTTTAATTGGTAGAAATTCACAATAAGTTATAATTTCCTAATAGTTCATTTCAGCTACAAGAATTTTGTCATGTGCCTCCAAAATGACAAAATATTTAGAAGTTATCCATGGTATCCTCAAAGTATACCACACATAGACCATCTTAAATTATGTAGTTGAAATTCTGCCATTTATGGTTAATACACAAAAATTATTAATAAAGCAACGTACAGTTTCATGAGTAAGAGATAAAACTCCATCATGTAACAAGGCAATTCTGGATGTAGTTTTTTGTTAAAGCAAAAAAAGATACTTTATTTCTGCTACTTGTACGGTTCAATTCATAAAGTAATTCAATTATTAGTATTGGGATTTTATTTTTTTGATGCAATACCAAGAAATATTAAATATTCTTCCTTTCTCAATAAGAATGTAGTTCAATTTCATTTTGCTTTTCAAAAATAAGAGTATTAGGGAATCTTAGCTTTCAAACCCCAATGAATTCTGGGACCAGGCAGGTAAACCAATTGGGGAAACCATTGAGTTTTGTAGTAGCAGGGAGTGGTGAATTCTATAGAGAACCGAAGAATGCACATATCCTCTAAAGGTGTTAAAACCAAAAATATTGCTTTGCCAAACAAAATCTGACCATGGGATATTTACCCAAGGAGTCTAGTTTGCACCCCTGAAGAGGTGCAATGAATTGCAATGCGGCAGATCAGAGACAGAGCAAAAGGAGGCCCTGCTCATTCATCGATTCATTCAATTTTCTTTTTAACATTTATTTATTATATACCTACTCTAAACAAAACTTTGGTCCAGCCAAGGAGTATTCAACATTGACCCTAAAGGAATGGCCCTGTTCCAAGGGACTCTTATCTCTTGGCTCAGATGGTTCAGGATTAATTCTACTAATTCATGTTCTGAGAATTTTTGGAATTAATTCCTAAAGGTTTTGTATAACTCTGTTCATGTTCTACAGATTCATAAACTGGATGTCCTAGTCATCTATACCTACTTAAAGAAATAACTCAAATATGTATGTGTTAACTTTACCTAAAATCAAGCTAGTACAGTAATGATTATGTCTACAACTTTGTCTATGGGTTGACAAAATATCTGCTGGCAACGGAGAAGCAACGAAGAAAAATGTAGTTTTCAATTCACACGCACACATGCATATAAAATAATATGCTCCTAGTAAAGTAACTTAAAAGGCAGCATAATCTTTTCCTGTAGTACTTCTCTTTCTGTACTCAGAAAATCAGACATATGAAATACATTTTTGGAGATCAGATCATCTGGTTTCGGTTGGTTCTAAAATTGAACAAGATTAGAAGCTGAAAGCTAAATGCCTTAGTGATGGGCAGTAAATAAAAATATTTGTGACATGGCTGAATATAACATAATGGAGAATGTTGGGGCTGGTAAGGCCTTGGCAAACAGTGTAATCTAAGAATTGCTTAAAGACATCCATATTTCTTTTTCAGTAGGTAAGTTTTCTGCTGAAACTCTGGTTACGTTGTTGAAACTTATTTGTCTCCACTGCCTTTCTAAAGCA
Source organism: Enhydra lutris kenyoni (assembly GCF_002288905.1). Classification (NCBI taxonomy): domain Eukaryota; kingdom Metazoa; phylum Chordata; class Mammalia; order Carnivora; family Mustelidae; genus Enhydra; species Enhydra lutris. The sequence continues at coordinate 22,441,842 of NW_019154105.1, read as the reverse complement.
TCAGTCTCTAAAGAGTAGTTGTGACTTAAAAAAAAAAAAAATTACTAGTATTTTCTGATTTTGAGATGGAAACCATTAATTAAAGGAGCAGTTTTACTCCAGAACTGTAGCATTTGACACTAAATCCATAACAAGCTTCACCAGAACAAGGTTTTCTTCCTACTGGGAATCACTTATTCAATTAAAACATACCTCACACTTCCAATTACCTGGAAAAAAGAAAAGGGAAGATAATCTATTACATCTTAAAAAATAAAGTTTACACAAAGAAGAACAATCACAAGGTCTGAGCATGGCTTTAGTATTTCTGGGAAAGAAATATTTTCTTACTATTAAGGAAATGAGGGTTTTATGTCCCTACTTCAAGTTCCCACAGTCTTTTTAAAATCAGAGAAGAACTTGCCTCCTCAACCTGGCATTAAGGATTTTGCTTTTGGAAGTGTGATATTTTAAAACCTTGTTGCTTATAGGAATCAGGAAATATGTGATGGGAGAATCTCTCATACTACCAACCCTTTTAAGAAATAATATAAAAATCTCTTCCTGAATCATTAAATGGATGCATTTATCCTAAAAAAAAAAAAAAAAGATTTGGCCATCTCTTTGCTATAAATTTTTATTTCCTTAGAAAATAAGAAAGATCAAAGCATTTCATTTTGTAAAGCATGCATTAATGACCACTATGGTTATCAAAAAAGATTTTAAACCACCATGTCTTTGCCTTTGACAACTTACAAAGGGCCACTTTTTATGATGTGGTTCTCTCAGGAATCTGGGATACAATCAGTAATTGATTTTGCGGAGATATCTAATTGTTTGATAAAAGCATTATTTCATCTTTTAGAATAGTAACCTTGGGAGAAGAGGTCTTGACTCTACTTCTTTTATGGACCTGAAAAGATGTCTCTAGATTGAATGGTACTGCTTGTTTGACTGTTTTGAATTAATTGATTGGTCAGTTCAGACAAGTAGCCAATTTCCTCCTCCTCCTTTTTTCCTTTTCCTCTTCCTTTTCTTCTTCTCCTTCTCCTCCTTCTCCTTCCTCTTCTTCTTCCTCTTCTTCTTTTTCTTCTTTTTCAGTTGAGTTGATTTTTGCCTGAGCAGACTGAAGAAGGAGGCTTCTACTAGACAGGAACCAGAATTTACATTTTGCTCAGGTGAAAGCAAATTGCTGAAAGCTTTATAAGTTCTTGATCAGAACTTTTTTCATAAAGCCATATTTTTAAGGGTGTGAAAAATTCCTTAAAAACCACCTTCAATTTAGCATATCCTAAAATGAACTTCTGTTCACTTTCAAATCTTCTTCTGCAATCTTTTACCATCTATGCCTCCCTTGGTGGAACTGAGCTATGATTCCATTGCTCTTCTGCTGAAAAGTACTCCTTGCCTCCCCACTGCTTATGAATCAAAGTAATTTAAGGATCTTTGAATCTGGTGGTGATTTGCTTATCATCCACTAAGAAGAAAGAAGACAATGTCTCTTCCACAGCAATCCATTTAGACTACTTGTTTATTTCCAAAATTACCCTTCCTTTATGTCTTTGCTTACCTGGTCCAGTAGATGCAAATGCAGGTCTTCTATGGACCATCCTGATATTTACCTCAGTACACACTCCCGTTTTGTGTATTTGTAGAGCCTCTCCAGGCCACTCTTGGAGAGAACCTCTTCTCCTTTTTTTCTCCCCCCTTTCTCTCCTTTTCTCCATTTTACCCCCACCATCAGGCCATACCATAGCCCAGTTTTTCATAAAGGGACTCAGGGCTTCTTCCTGTGTTTAAAACTCCTTGTACGCACAAGGAAAAACTCAACTAACCTTCCACTCATGTCACAACTTCTTCCCTACAGGATTGTCTATACTTTCCCCGCATTGTTCAGAACTCTCTGGGTATGTGTCAAGTGTTAAGTACTCACATTATTAGTAATGCCAAAGGACCGCAGCGATGGAAATTCTCTGCTGCAAATTATACAAGTTCTCAGGGATACTAGCCTTAAAATAAATTGAGAGGCGATTATCATCACTGCTAAGATAATAAATCTACCATGGTCGTTATCTTGGACATGAATGAACTATTTTCTCTGAATTGTTTATGCCTCTGGGACACAGTCTGGAGAACAGAGGGACATTGGACATCTGTAGGATTGGAAGCATGTACACCATTCAGAAAAACAAAATAAAACAAAACAAAACAAAACAAAAATGAGTGTGTTTACTTCAATGCATCCTATGGCCTGGATTCAATGTTACATTAACTTCAAATCCACAAATGTGCAGCAGTCTTTGTGTTCAACTGCATTTTTATTGTTACTGTTTCTCAAAGGGTAAAATACTTGACTTTGCACAACTTACAATACTTTGACTTATGCCCAAGGCCTCATGTTACCTGTTAAGTAGATACTTAAACCTCTTTATATGACGACTGGAAATACCTCTCTGTTAGGTCAGTGAAGCACTACTAATCCTGTTTACTTCAAGGGACTTGACTAGTTTGAAGACAGAATTCTCTGGAAGATTTAATATCTCAGACAAAATTGATCTCAGGATAATTAATAATCTGACTTGAACTCATTTATTTATTAATATGAGACTGTATATAAGACAATGAAATTTTTAATTTCAAATAAAAAGTATATAACCTACTGCATTAGGGTTAACTTTGGTGATGGAGGAAAATTAGCTACTACTGAAATAACTTGATCTAGGCAGAAATTTCTATTACTGTGGATGCCATCATCTTTGAAGTAGTAGAAAATTGAGCCTCTGAGCATTTGCTTATTAGGCTTGCACTAAAGGGGTAAATGAATTGTACTGAGTTGATAGGATTTTTGTGTGACTCTTGAGAGAGGATTTTTTTTTTTTTTCCAGTTATTCATCACTTCTAGTCTACCAGTCTTAGAAGGTCTTGAGGGTCCCATTAGGGGATTTGGATATTCTAGGTTTGGGTAAACTGGACTTTGTGCTGGGGAACATTTTTATTTTTCAGCTTGCTTTCTACTTATCCTTTATCATCGTAACCAAGACTGTCTGAGAAACTTAATCCTGCAGTCACCAGAAAGTGATAGGGTTATGACATTTAAAATTATTAGGTCATAAAACAAATTTGAGGAGTCAAACTCTGAAATTTATAAGCCCCAAATCAGGGTGTGCCTGGGTGGCTTAGTTGGTTGGCATCTGCCTTTGGCTAGGGGCGTCAACCCAGGATCCCAGGATCAAGCCCCACGTCAGGCTCTTTGCTCAGTGGGGAGCCTGCTTCTCTCTCTCCCTCTGCCTCTCTCCTGGCTTGGGCTTTCTCTCTGGCTCACTCTTTCTCTCAAATAAATAAATAAAATTTTTAAAAAAGAGAAAAAAGAAAGAAAAAACAACCCCAAACTCTAATTCAGCATTTTGGTTTATTGTACTTGTTGCAGAGACAGAAGTTTGTTACTTGAGAAAATGTGAGCCTTCTCTGAATAAACTGTTTCTAGCAAACTCTAGCCCTCAGTTGCTGTCATGTGTTGAGGGGTCCTGTCTTGTCAGTGGGTTGATGTCACAGGAATAACTCATGGTATTTAGGGCAATTTAGTTGCTTAGAAGGAAGGAGTGCTTGTTCACTTAGAAACAGCTTATGAAATTAGATATAAAAGAAAAATACATTGAGAATTATAACACATTAGAGTAATATGAAGTATTATGATTTCTTTTAATGACATTTGATGATTTTCCTACACATAGTGCTTTTTCTATAGTTCATCCTGCCTTGGTAGAAAACAATCTATATTCATGATGAACATAAGCCTGGGAAGTTCTTATTTGCATAAAACATGGTACAGAACCAGAATTCATGATTCAAAGTGTCAAAAACTGTAAATAAAAACAATCACAGAGCTGTGGCAAATCTTGCTAATCACATTTCTGCATACAAGAAAATAATTTTCTGTGCATTCGAGGTGTTTCCAATTTCCTCTGGTGTATGACAGCGACACGTGGGCACCATATTCTCACCTTCCACTCCTGCCTCCACACTTACCAGTCTTGCTCATGGCCTGCAGCTCTGTTGAAACTGCTCTTGTTTTAGCTCCCAAAGATCTCTTCTTGTTCATGCCAAAGGATGTTTGACTTGTCTGCAACATATATTTGCAGTCTTATCTTGAACCCTTTTCTTCCCTGGCTTTATGACAATATACCTTCTACATACTTTTTTTTGTCTACCTCTTGTCCCTTTGGTCATTCCTTTTCGGTCTCTGTCAAGGCAACTTTTATTCTGCCCATTGTCATTAATGTTAGACCTTAAAAGTTTGGCCTTAAAGAAGTTTGGCCTTCTATTTCCTTTGTAGGTATATGTTTTCCTTAAATGATCTCTAGCTCCTCTCAGACATCATTACCATCCATATGTTGGTGGATCCCAAAGCTGACCTCTCTCCAGATATCAGACTTAGATGTCTGTAATAAAGCTCTAAGGGGGGTTATCTGATAAGCACCCATTTTTTTTTAAAGGAATGGTCCACCCTTTCTATCCATATGTTGACACTGTGTTATTGTGGGATCCTTCCCTGTGACATGTTTTATCCAGGAATGAATGCTTGATCCAAATTTGGCCAATAAATTTGTGCCCTGGGATTTCTGGGTTTGAGACTTGAGGCAAGGACAACCTCTCTTTGAGATCCTGCATAGGTCACGTGCGTCAGTGTTATCTTAGGTTCCCTCCATTCTGAATAACCTCTCCTTGCCTAGGAGTTGCAGACCGCCATGGGTACTCTTCTGTAGACCAAATAAGCAGAGAAGGCCAGTCTGTAAATTGGAGATGGTGAACTTTCTTTTATGTGAATTTTATCTCAATAATAATTCTTTTTTTATCAATAATAATAATTCTTAAAAAAAATTTTTTTAAGTGAGAAATAGAGAGGGACAGGTTGAAAAATGACAACAGTGTCCTCAAGGCATTAGTTCCTGGATCTTCTGGTTACCGAGGTACAGTTATATCCCTATCCCTGCACATTTATAATAAAGCATGCTCTTTGTTAAAGCTAGCTTGATTAAAATCTGTCACTTTTAACAATAAAGATCCTAGTTAATGAAACACCCTGCTGCCTCATGGACATTTCCTCTTCAATGTCATGTACCTCTAATTCTCTCTCACCCTCCTATAGCATCCTCAGCTTCAAGCCTGCTTTTCTTTCTGTAGCTCAGAAAATGGCATGACTTATTCAAACCACTGAATTCAATCCACTGGTCATTATTTTTGACTCCTCCTACAATATCATGCCCTCCCATCTACCCAGGTAAATTCTGTTATTTATCTGTCCATTTATTTCCGTTGCCATTCTATCACATTAGTCCCTCCCATAATTTCTTTGTTTGATCACCTTGTCTTCCTGTTCTAGCCCTGTCATCTTCCAGTGAGTTCTTACTCCAGAGCAATGTCTTTCTTTGGCTTTCCAATAAAGCCCAATATCTTTAGCTTCATCTTCAGAACTCTTCACGATCAAGTTTATGGCTGCCTCTCCAGCTTTATCTCCTGTTACTCCCTTTGTTCATATGGTCCAGTCTGCATGAATCAAGCTGAAATGCATATGGTTCCTTATCTTCCTTCTCTAGCCCCATCAGAGCACCCTGAACTGTAATTGTTTTTCCCCCACAAGTCTATAAGCTCCTTAAAGGCAGAGATGGTTTTCTGCATGGCATTAGTGTTGTATCTTTTTTTTTTTTAATATTTTATTTATTTATTTGACAGACAGAGATCATAAGTAGGCAGAGAGAGAGAGAGGGAAGCAGGCTCACTGCTGAGCAGAGAGCCCGATGCGGGCTCGATCCCAAGACCCCGAGATCATGACCTGAGCCGAAGGCAGAGGCTTTAACCCACTGAGCCACCCAGGTGTCCCATTAGTGTTGTATCTTAACATGCAGTCTGTCTCTCTCATGATGGGCATTCTGTAAATATTTACTGCATGTTTGGTAGAAGAGTCCTTTGCTGCTGGATAGAAGTGCAGAGCACAGAAGCAGATCTTTGAACTTGTAAGTCAAGGACCGAATTCCTTTGCATGAACTTAATATTGGGAGGAGAGCAAGACTGTAAGTCTGGATTCAGTGTTTCATGAACTATCACTTGGTAATCTTAATAATCTTGAACACGGAGCTCTTCACACACTAATTCATGTTCATCTCTCAGGACAGGCATTGATTCTGTAGCTAGTCAGGTAGAATAGATTTTACTGTCTTCAGCTGGTGGCATTTTTCTCTGTGCCTTCAGTTTTTCGTTCCCTGACATTTTTTTAGATACTGCTGCTTTGATTTTTCCTGAACACTGCAGTATGAGGACTATTAGAATATTAACAGCTACAGCTGTGCACATCCGAGAAAAATTAACTACTTAATTGCATTAATATGAGCCTCTGGAGGCCCAGTGCTATGTTCATACTGCAGTGATTGGATGGCCTGGATGATAATATAAATGTGGTAGATCATTAGAGATCTACTGTTGTGCTTGATTTCAAACTACTCAGGCTTAAAAATAAGAAGGTGCACAGAGATGTTTGAAAGCAGATGGTTAGAACTGTAGGAAATCTCAACTCTTGATAAGGCTCATAAGTCTTTGGTTATACCAGTTGCACAGAATGAATAATAAATTTGTAACTGAGATGTGAACTGGGGTCACCTTGCCCTTTAGGATTCAGGTAAGACCAGCTCAACTCTCATTCTTTGTCGTGTGGCAAGTCTATTGCTTTTTCTAAGATTCCTGTCAGTTCCCAAAAGGCTTCTGGCTGGATGGCGACCTGACTCCAATGTCCTGTATCTACTGACTTCTTAACATTGGCTCTATCTTACAGTTGTTCCTTTATCTCGGACCTGCCATTGTTGCCACTGAGTGCAATAGACACACCATCTCTTATTGATTCCTTAACAAGGCAACCATGGATACCAGACAGTTGCACATAGCAGAACCAAGTTATCCAAAGTGTATTATTGCAAGTTGGAATCCCATATTAGTCATTCTTGCTCTTAATTCACTGTGGGGCTTTCTTACTGGCCACACTGCCTGCTGAGGGTCTCGCCTCTATCGTTTTGCGATGCTTCTGTCACCCCCTTCTTCTGGACTGTCTTCTGGGAATTTGGAATTCTCAGTCAATTGGGCAGCACAGCCCAGTTCTCTCCAGTCTCTCTCCCCAAATCTACCTCCTTTGCCTTTATGAAACCTACCTAGATAGCCGTAAGAAACAGACATAGACTCATTTAGAAATATGAAGGATATCCTGCCTTTTCATTTTTCCTTTATCATGATTTATCTGCATTAGAACCCTTGGGGTTTGAAATGATCCTTTCTTCTATTTTATGTAGCATATTTATTCTGAAGTGGGCATAGAGAAGGGAATTTCTAGGTTGTCAGCTGAGAAGTAGAAACTCTTATTAGACTTCCTCATAAGCAAGTGGCCTGTCTCTGGGGTGGGGTGGAGTGGTTTAACAGTGAGATGTCACAGAATCCATCCCTATTGAACCTTACAGAGCAGAAGAAATATGACTTCACTATAAATCATTTTTACTCTGCAAATTTAGAGTCACTTGAGTGAGGAAAATTTTTTTCTTGTGGTATTCAGCTTCCTGAGCAAGGACAGAGGACACACAAAATCTTGTTTGTTTTATTTATTTTTTAAAAGATTTTATTTATTTATTTGAGAGAGAAGGAGAGAGAGGCAGACAGTCAGAGAGCACAAGCAGGCAGAGAGGCAGGCAGAGGGACAGGGAGAAGCAGGCTCCCCACTGAGCAGAGAGCCCTACTTAGGGCTCGATCCCAGAACCCGGGATCATGAACTGAGATGAAGGCAGACACTTAACTGACTGAGCCAACCAGGCACCCTGTTTGTTTTATCTTTATGCCAGTTCCTTGGTGAGGACTTCTCTGACCTGAAGTATTCAGGCAAGGGCCAAGGAGAATGAAGACATATAACCAGCAAAGACTCAAATACATTTATATCTATGGAAACATTGGTAGGCCTCTCTGGGCATATCTTACGTTGGCTTACACCTTCCTTCTCCTAGAGTGATTATTCTCTCATCAGTACTCATTTTAAGGGAAATTTGCTCATTTAGCTAAGCTTGAACTAGCAGTTTTAAAGCCTTTCCTAGGGATTACCAGCCAAATGACTTACCCAGGACAGGAGACAAGCCAAATACAGAAAGGAGTTGGGTGTAAGTGGAGAACTGAGGTCAACAAGAGAGCTCATGGCCTGTCTAGAAAAGGCAACAACTGTTGCTAAGCAAATGCCAAATATGAGTGTAGCACATAAGTGTGGGCTTCCGTGCCATCCTTTGCATATCAAAACCCACCCTGTTGCTCAGGCAAAACCAAGAGTCAGCTTTTAAAATGTATTACCAGCTAATCAAGGCAAACAAACAAAATATGCTGAGATTAGCACTGTGAGTGTCAAGCAATGCAGAACTAATGTGGAATCTGACCGGAAGGTCAGGACTGTTGGATCTCCACTTTCTGTTTGAACTTCGGAAACTGCTTTATGCACTCTGGTCTTCTTTCCCTCCTTTTTATTTATAACTCCCTTCCCCAACAGCAAGAAACCTGAGTTCAATTTTCCTTAATATATTTCCTCATTTGTTCAAGGCTAGAATGCAGAGAATATGGTTTTGGAATTGCTAACCCAGAGCACTGGAGAAGCAAAACTGTGCACGTACACATATACTCACTATCGAGATAAGAACACTTTCATCAGTCCAGAAAGTTCCACTGTGCTTATCCTCCATAAACGTATTATTTCTTAGTATATTTCAGCACATGTTCTCAAGGTTCTTTGAATCTAAGTAATATATATGCACTGACATACTTCACATTGAGCTAATGCAGGATTTTAGATGAAAAGGACCTTCAAAATTGAGGGATATCCTACAAAATACCTGACCAGTACTCTTTAAAACTGTCAGGATAATGAACAATAAGGAAAGTCTGAAAAAGTGCCATAGCTCAGAGGAGACTAAAGAGACATGACAGCTAAATGCAGTATAGTGAGGCGCCTGGGTGGCTCAGTTGGTTAGGTGGCTGCCTTCAGCTCAGGTCATGATCCAGAGTCCCAGGATCAAGCCTTGCCTCCAGGTTCTTGCTCATCAGGGAGTCAGTCTGCTTTTCTCTCTGACCCTCCCCCTGCTCACTCGCTCTTTCACTCTCTCTCTTAAATAAATAAATAAATAAATATATAAACGCCATTCTAAAAAGAAACAAAGTAAAATGAATGCAATATAGTACCCTGGGTGGGATCCTCAAACAGTAAAAAGACATTAATGGAGAAATTGGTAAAATCTGAATCAAGTCTAGAGTTTAGTTAATAGTAATGTACAAATGTTAGTTCCTTAGATTTATCAAATATAAAATGAGAACATTTGGAAAAACTGAAACTGGGTAAGAAGTGTTTTGGAATTCTTTCTGCTACTTTTGCAACTTTTTTGTAAATCTAAAATTATTTTAAATAAAAGGTTTATTAAAATTATCCAAAACACTGGGCACATAAAAAGCTCATATAGATTTTGGAGGTTAAGAGCCCAGGATCTAAGTTAGCCACATCTAAGGTGAAATATCAGCTCTGAGACTTGCAAACATAATTGGAGCTGATTTTGACTAAAGCCACAATCGTGTTTTCAAATATCTCTCTGCACCTTTTTAAGTAGGAATAGTAATTTTATTTTTTTAAAGATTTTATTTATTTATTTGAGAGAGAGATAGAGAGAGAGAGAGAGAGAGAGAGAGAGAGAGAGAATGAGAGGGGATAGGTCAGAGGGAGAAGCAGACTCCCTGCTGAGCAGGGAGCCCTATGTGGGTCTCAGTCCTGGAACTCCAGGATCATGACCTGAGCTGAAGGCAGTTGCTTAACCAACTGAGCCATCCAGGTGCCCACAATAGCAATTTTAAATCAAACATAGCAGAACATGTATAAACTGGGACAATCTTGAATGTATTAACCTGAACTATTGCCTTCACATCTGTGAAATACAATAATAACCCTTATTTTGTAGGATCGATTAGGGGTTAAATGGAGAGAATCTACGTAGAATGCTTGGTAAAGAATTGGATATATAGCACCTGTTCAGTAATTAGTAGCTAACATTATTAATATTGACAGGAAGGTGCTGCACATGTCACACATGCATTTCTATCCCAGGATTTATCACAGTTTATTGTTTAATTGCCCATCTCCCTTAGTAACCTATGAGCTTCTTGGGGCCAGGCGTATTTTTTTGTTCACCATTGTATCTCTCTAAGTAGCATGACTGCATGTAGCAAGTATATAATGAAAGTTTATTGGTAAATAAACATTTTTCCTATGAAATGAAAACATCTTCCTTTTCTGTTGTTGTTATGACAGTTCTTTTCTGATTCTAACATCTCTGTAGTATCATGGTATATGTGGGCCATTCAACTCTGCAGTATTTTGACCTCCTCTAGATATAAGCCAGCTGTGCTGTGTTCGTAGACTCTATAGGCAGCTTCCTGAACCCCATGTACAACATTATTTTGATATTCAGTTTCTTAAAAAAAGGGTGATTCTGCTGTGCCTTCTTAATGGCAAAGGTCATTTGGGCCCTGCCACTGGGGACATTTTCTAGCTACTGTGTCTCTCTTCATAGTTTAGGCTAGAAAACATTAAAACAGATGGTGGTACTTGGAGGGTAATTAATTTTCCTTTGGAGAAATAATCACTTTCCTTAAAAATAAATTAATGCCTCCATCTTTTTCTAAGAGGTAATGGTTTAGTAAATTGAGGAATGAACTCAGCTGCCCTTGACCAGGATTTAGGGGGGAAGGAGAAATTTTTTGTGATTCTGCCCCTGTCTGGAAACTTCGCTTCCTTGGCTTTTGGGGAAGATTAAATAAAACAGAGTGTTTTAGGCACTTAGCAGGTGCCTCATGTAGAGTGAGGCTGTGGAACTATCACCCGATATAATTACTAGAGTTAGAAAAGCGACATCATTAATTGGTCTTGTTGACTTTGTAGGAACACTGAGAGTCTTGTCAGATTATAGCATATAGAGTGCCATAAAATTCTGGTATATAGGGTCCATTCACATATGTGGTATTTCTTAAATTAATTATTGGTTAATGACCAAATGATTCTCCTTGTTTCATGGTATAGTAAATCAGTTGGGAAATAGTTGGATATCCCTCTTCTTTCTGGATGGCAGCATACAGCATGTCACTGGCTAATGGATAGCATTGAATGCAATCTTCCCAAGAGCCCATGTTTTAATATTCAGAGAATGCTCTTAATATATTTTTAAGAATTTATTGAAGTTAAGCTTCTCAGGTGTTGATATTCCAAATTTTCCATATTCCCCAGCTTTGAACTTCTAGTGATTTTTTGATATCAAGCAATCTGTGAAATAAGATCTTATCTTTTGTTTTGTATGTGTCCCTGAGCATATATGTAGTAGTTTGCCATTTGAATTTTCAGTTATTTAAAAAAATGTAATCTAATGATACTGGGAAGAAAGTTACTATGTGAACATTATCTTGAGTTTCTTTTGGGTGGAGCTTCTCCCAGGGGTATATTTATTGGATAGAAATGATCATGGTAGCCATATTTCAGCATAACAGAAGATATATTTTAATATTTTGTTCAAAACAAGAAGGGATTATTTTTCAGAAAAAAAAGGGGGAGTTTACACCCACTTTCTCATAGCACTTTCTCTTTGTGTAGAAGAATACTGACCCCCCACAGAGAGCACTGCTCTAGAAAAGTGGCTACAAAGAAATGCACGTACAGCTCAGCACAGATTGCCCACGGCTACTGGAGTAGCAGCCCTAATTTATTTTTTTACAGAACATCAGAGGGGAACAATGCATTCTTTTGAAATTGTTTGACAAAGATTATTTAAAAATCTGTTCAATCAAGTGTATAAGGGAAGACCGGGAAATAGAAGCAAGAAGCAGAGCTTCTGGTATAGAAATCACTGCTCCTTCTACTACCAGATGGTGTCAGTCCATGACTCTGGGGACAGGACACAGGATGAAGCCAAACTAGATCTCTCCACAGATCTAATAAGGTAGAACTTCCCTAGGAGAATGGATTGGGGGTATATTGGTCTGTAGAGTAAACTGAATCTAATTCTCATTTTCCTTTTCCAAACTATGGGGCAGTAATTCTCCACAAAGAGCAGATCAATACCATTTGTTATCTTAAAGTTATGAATCAAGGAACCCTTTCAGATACTGTTTTTTTAGTGTAACTGCTACCTTAACCAATGAAGACTTGTAGAAGGTAGTTGAAACTCAATTGCTTGTTTCATTTTAATTTTACCTGCTTCTTTAAAATGTATTCAGTACAGAAAGGTCTTTCTAGGCCTCTGGATGAGATTTTAGGCAGTTGTAGCATTTTTCTGAATCTTCTTAGATAGGATAATATCTTGTGTTCGATTTAGCCATGGCTTTGAAATTAGGATTTATAACTCTGTGTACTGAGTTAGTCTTCAATATTTATTCAACGGTAAGATTCCTGAGTCCCTTTTGCAGGAGGAGGCAGCTGCAGATTATGCTTTTGCCTTTGGAGAAGGTGGTGTATGTGGTCCTTTGTCTCACTCCCAATTCTCTTCTCCCATTTTGTTAACTGAGGATTTCAGTCTAGGTTCAGAGCGGGGGAAGGAGAGGCAGAAAGGGCATGCAGAAAAGTCTCATTGACTAGGATATTAGTAAGCTGGTTTTGTGCTCATTCTTGCTGGACTACCTTTAGGCTGACACTTTTTTTTCTGGGTGATTCTATGAGATTTTTTTGGAAGCTGTCCATCTAAACCAGCCATTGACTACTCCTGTCAGCATCTCCTCTCATGTTTCCTGCTTTTGATTTTCCATTTACTCTGCTTTTCTGGCTACCTTTCTATAAAGACCCTCCGTTGTACTTCACACTCTGACTGAAGCTCTCCTGTCAAGATCCCTTTTAAAATCAAACTAGATTTTGCTTCTGCAGAGCTCTATGTGGGCCAGTGTTGAATGGTGACCCTGAAAAATACATGTCCATATCTTGATCCCTGGAACCTGTGAATGCGACCTTACTTGGAAAAGTTGTCTTTGCAGATGTAATTAAGGATCTTGAGAAGTGATCATTCTGGATTATCCAAGTATGTCATAATTTCAATGACAAGTGTCCCTAAGGAAAGGTAGAGGGAGAAGAGACATAGAGGAGACTGTCATGTGAAGACTGAGGCAGAGACTGGACTTAGCCAGCCACATGCCAAGGAAAGCCTGGAGTCACTGGAGAATGGAAGAGGACAGGAAGGACCCTGGAGGGAGCACAGTACTGCTGACTTCTTTGAGTTTGGACTTCTGGCTTCCATAAATGTGAGGAAAAAAAATTCCTGTTGCCTAAAACTACCAAATAGTGGTAACTTGTTACGACAGCCCTAGGAAACTAATCGACACATTTTTGCTGGGCATTGTCAGGTCTTGTGCAGTTCCTGCTTAGACACAGCTTTCTCCTCTGCTAACATAGGCTGCTTTAGCCAGCCTCTCCTCTGGCGATTCCCCAGGCTTATATCTGACACCCTAATGCACACCCCAGATTCCAGGGAGCATATCTCAAACTTTCCAAGTGGTTTCCTTTGAACATCCTTTCACTTGACTTGAGGTGAAAGGAGAGACAGCCCTCCTTACCCAATCCATTTCCTGGGGGTCTTGGAGTAGAGCTTATGGCACAGTTATATCCAAAGAAATCCTCTCCAAATCTTTTCTCCATTTTTCCTTTCTTAACCATTTATTCATGATTTATTCATTTTTTTCTTTGAGATGACATCTAGAATCATCAAATCTGTTTTGGGCTCTGACTTTGAAAACCACCAGTTTAACAATTGGGTTACATACATGTACGTACCTGGAACTGTAGGAATCCTACCTACCCATCAGAACCATGGTGCTACAGCAGATAAAACCAGGTCACAAGAGTTCTTACAGAATTCTATTTCCAAGAGGCCTTTTACTTTTGTTATACATATAACAAGACTTCAAAGGAGCTGCTCTTTGGTGGGGGTCTGGTCTTTACAGAGTAGCACAGATGCTCTGACTTTCGATGGCCCAGTGTTCATGGCGATTTGAACTCTTGCCCTAAACCTTTTCCTTCAGAGAGCCTTTCTCCCAGTTAAACTACAACTCTTGGCTTCTCCAGCAGAAGCACTTGGGCCTTCCTTCCCAAGTTCCACCCACATCTCAGGCTTCCTTGAGGCTGGGTAATTCTAATTTGTGTTGTGCAGGAAACTCAGCAGGCCTTTGCTGGCTCTAGGGCAGCTGGTGGAAGATAGTAAAAGCTGCCACTACCTGCTATGCTTTCTTTCTTCTCTATTGGCAGGGGAAGCAGACAGCAGTTTCCTGTGAGGAGAGGCACCACAGGAGAAAGAGCTTAGGGAAAGTAGAAGAATTATAGGCAGGAGGTGTCTTAAATAGCGTGACTGATTCTCAATCTCAGCCTCAGGCCCAAAATATGAAAATCCATAATGAAATAGCTTAGAATTGCTCTCTACTATGGACTTTAGCTGGCTTTCTTACATTGTATATAAACTCATGCTGCCATTTTAAAATATGTTAACACAGCATCAACATTCTGAGGCATTCGTAGGACTTGGAAATCTTACCACCTCTCATTTGTCTTGGGGGTTTTCTATCAAAAATGTACTACGTGTGAGAAATAATACCCAAGTCCAGACAAAGTTCTCCGTTGGGTTGACCAACATTGCTTACTTAGGCTCAAGCTTTTCGTAACTTTTCCCCAAATTTAAATAGCAAGCCATTCTCAGATAAGTTGATCACATGGAAGTAGGACTGATGAGAAAGATTATCAGAATTCATAAAATTTCAAAGCAGAGTTAACCAGGTCACTTCTAAAACCTGCTCCCATGAAAATTTTGTGTTTTGATCAATAATATTACCAACTCTCTTCACTGGGGTAGAATAAGGGAATTTTGCTATAGATAGAGGATTTAAGGGTAAAGGTGTGGGAAAGAAAAGACTTGTCTCCTTCATGATTATTAATGCTGCTCCCAAAAATGTGAGTGCTGAAGCCTCCTAGAACCACAGAGCTATCACTTGCTAGAGGTCTCACCTACTGAAGCAAAAAGATTAATTCTGACTATTAGAGACATTGTTATCGTGTAGAATACAGAATCAGTTTTGCTTTTAGCCAGGCCCTGATACGAATCCTCATTATCTACTCTACCTGTGGGGTTTGGTAGAGTTTCTTAAGCTCTCAAAGTCTCTGGATCCTCTGTAAAGTGAAGCAGGGTTAGCGTCTGGTAGAATTGAGTTGATAATTACATATATAATAATACACATAAAATGCTTGGCACAGGGTGGTAACTCAATCCATGATAACATTATAACTTCAACTTAATGATAGATGTTGGCATGTACAACCTTCATATTCCCAGTTGTCTTCCATGCAAATTTCAGGAAGCTCATTCCTTTCCTTCTTAATACCATTTGGTGTATTTCCTGTCATGAGCTTTGGTTCTTATTAGCCCTCCCAGAAACTGTTTTTCTCCCTTTCTTATACAGATTTATCACTTTTCTCCTTTCTCTCATGCAAGGAGAGTCTGCAGAATAGCTATGGACAAAGAACCCTGGGGAGTCATAATGTTTAAGAGGTAGAAGAGGAAAACATCTCATGAGGGATTCAAAGAAGGACCAAGAAGTAAGAAGAAATCCAGGAAAAAAACCCTAGAGTTTCAAGGCAGAGGTTTTAAGAAAGAGGAGAATGACTGATGGGGATTAAGGAGGGCACTGGTTGTGAAGAGCACTGGGTGTGTTGAATCACTAAATTCTCCATCTGAAACTAATATTACACTGTCTATTAACTTACTTGGAATTTAAATAAAAACTTAAAAAAGAGAGGAAAATGTAGCCTAAAGGTCTAGAATGGGGGCTAAAAGAAGACTGTTTACTCAGATCCTTAGATGCTTTCCTGCCCAAGCATTTTGAGATCCGTTGCACACCTGTATGTGCCTGTAGGCTGATGCCAGAGAAATCTTGTTCACAGCAGAGAGTGCATTTAAATAGTCCTGTGAGAGGAGGTCCCCTGAGAGCACAGTGAGGCAATGGCTCAGTCCTTGTAGACTGGGCCACAAAGTACTGGTACCCAGCAGTATTTAAGAATCAGGTATTTGTAGCACTCATAGGGTGGCATGGGCCATACTGCTCTAGAGCCTTCTCTATATAAGGGAAAGCAAATCAGTGCAAAGTTCTTTGGGCCTAGGACTTTAAAGGTGCTGGAGCTTATGGAGAACCACTCTGTAAAGGTATGCCATTAAGAGAGAAGCAAGTTACTTCTGGCGCTTGTTCTATAAAGATCCTAAGCTCAAACCCATTTATCCTCTCTGCAGAAAATCATGTACTCCAGTGATCCTAAACCAGTGCCTCAAGGGAGACATCTGTCTTCTATATGGGTTTATAAAATTAAATTTGGGCACATGGGCTGCCTTTTAGGCCATAGTCTCCACCACTCCCACCCAGCTTACATGACTCCTTTACGGCTCCTGCACGGTTCCTGGAAACATCTAATCAATTTGCAAACTTGGCCTTGTCAAATCACGTGATACATGTTTGCTTCTGCAAACTGCCAGGTAAAGGTCTGTTTTTACACCCTTTACTTTTGAAGGCTGCTGCATATACTCACTTTAACCTGATTTCCTCCCAGATTAGATGTTGTAGGGCAAGAATTTTGCCCCTACAAAATGTGATTGGCCTCAGGTAGCTCCATTTCCTCCCTCCAGGGGGTACTCACGTAGAAGAGTTCTAGCACTTCCTTTTCTGAGGCATTAACATGACTGAATACCACATCTTTCCTTATGAAAACATGTTGGCACAAGAATCTCTCTGGTTTAGGGGCACGTGGGTGGTGGCTCAGTCAATAAGCATCTGTCTTCTGCTCGGGTCACAATCCTGGGGTCCTGGGATCCAGCCCAGAATCAGGCTTCCTGCTCAGCAGGGAGTCTGCTTCTCTCTCTGCCTCTGAACCTCCCCTCCCCCATGCTCAATCTCTCTCAAATGAATAAATACAAAATCTTAAAAAAAATATATCCTCTGGTTTAACACGAATCTTGTCTTACACTTTTTGTGCTGTTTCTTTCTGTTCCCTTTTCTCATAAATGCCATGGTAACGGGGGTCTGACTGTTTCCTCGCATTAAGTTATGAAATGGTTTTCTTGACCTACTGCTTTTTATTGGAGGCAGCACTTATGACCCAATTTTGATTTACACAGACTCACAGGAAGATGGAGTCGAACTTCAGAGTCTTTATTTGTTAAGCAGTGAACCATACCGCGCACACTGTTTGCTAGGAGAGGCAGGGGCTAAGAAAACCTCAGTAGAAACATCTCTGGGCCTTCCTTCTCTGAAGTGTGATGAGGGAGGAAATAGGACTTATTTCCCTAGGGACTAGCCTTTAAATGATGGAGTTCTTTGCTAGAGGTGGGGTAGCGCTGACTTGCATTTTACTTAAAGACTAGAGTTCCTCGTACAGGAAGACTGAGCCATACAGGGTGAGAACACGAGGCTCTTTTGCTGTTTTTCTGGAAGACATCAGTGGCTACAATTTCACAAATTTCAGTGTCAGCACAGTGCCTGCCCTATAAAAATATTGTGATTAAAGACTTATTTTTGAGGTTTTGGCTGAGGAGATTTAAAGTGAGACGTGACATCAAAAAGGATCTTTTTATTACCAAAAGAGAACCAACTCTAAGTTACCAAAGTGAATCATCAAGTCTGAAAAGGTGATATGAAACTCTTTATCAGAGCACACAAGTGTTTTTGAAAATATCTTCTTTTAAGAATGGATGACTAACCAGGTGACCATGCTGGCTTTGGTAAATCCCTCACAGAAATATATTTAAATTTACCATCAGTATCCTTCTTATTATCTTTATGTTTTTTAAATGAATGGAAACATGAAAATACTTAGCTTACCAAACCATATATAGAAATGTCCATGTCCTTTATTTAACGTTGGTTACTAAAATTTTCAAATAATTTTGTCAGCCTATTACAATAAGACAAATTACTTTCCCCACCTATTGGCATCTTTGCCTGTAATTTGATACTGCAGTTATGATCTTATACAGGTGGCCTGTGTAAGATAGTCACTTGGAACCTGAATTGCTTTGTTCGTGCTGTTAAATCAATCTTGTTGCTAGAAACTGATCTCTAAGTAGCTTATTTTACTCATTTTCCTTCTTCCTCTCTCTTTCATTTTCTGCTTTTCCTCCTCTTTTTCTTCCTCATTCTCCTCTCCCACATTAGCTGCTTTCCCCCCCTAAATTGTTGGTGCTTGATTTAAATTCTCTGGATCAATGGGACCCTCATACATGTTAGAAATTACGTACCCATTGGTAAAGAAAGGTTGGTATGGCAAAACTATTATGCTCTTAGGTAAGTGCTTCTGTGAACATTCTATTTTCCTTGTGTAGACACTATTGGAGAAAAAATAATCTTGCTAACAAAAGATCCTTCTGCAGCATTATAGATAAAAGAGAGAGAACATACCTTATTATAGAATAAACATTAGCAGAGTCACACGCAGGTAGCATTAGACAAAAGTGACAAAGGCTGGACAAAACCACACAAATGCATACAATGAGGTTGAAGAAAGAACAGTTAAAACTTCTCTTTTCTACCTGAGAGAGAAATAGATGCCTCTTGTGTTTCCTGTATACCTTCTGAAAGAGTTCATTTTGGAGGTGCATGTTTATAGTTTGGAGAGTCAGAAGACCCAAAATCAAAAGATGGGGCCTCTTATTGAGTCTCTTATATGTTCAAGGAGCTCCCTAAGGCAGCTGCTGTTCTCCTTAAAGAAAACTTCATCATTTTATTCTTATACATTCTAAGTTAGGTTTGCAAGGTTTTTTGTTGTTGTTGTTGTTGTTGTTGTTACAAGAGCTCCTTTAAATGCTTTTTTACCTCTTGTCATTTTTGTGGTACTGTTTTTATACAGATCATTGACTACACCACTGATTATGTTGCTATTAAGTCTCAGAGAACTCAGGCGCTTGTCGGAATGCGAGGATTTATCTTGGAGGGTACAGGCCAAATAATCTACGAGAAAATATTTTGAAAAATATTTTCTGGGGGAGTCTGGGTGGCTCAGTTGGTTGAGTGTTGAACATCTGACTCTTGATTTCCACTCAGGTCATGATCTCAGGGTCATGAGATGGAGCTCTATGTTGGGCTCTGCACTCAGTGGGGAGTTGGCTTGAGATTCTCTTCCTTCTCCTCTGCCCATTCCCCACTCATGTGCGTGCTTTCTCTCTCTGTCTCTGTCTCTCTGAAATAAATAAATAAATCCTTAAAAAATATATTCTGGGAACGGTCATATGTTGAGCCTTTCTTTGTCTTACAGATGCTGATCAGAAAATCAAAAAGTTACAGATAAGAGATAGCAGCATTCATTCATTCATCAAACTTTTTTTTTTAAGATTTTATTTATTTATTTGACAAAGAGAGATCACAAGTAGGCAGAGAGGCAGGCAGAGGAGAGAGAGAGGGAAGCAGGCTACCTACTGAGCAGAGAGTCCGATGCGGGGCTCGATCCCAGGACCCTGAGATCTTGACCTGAGCCGAAGGCAGAGGCTTAGCCCACTGAGCCACCCAGGCGCCCCTCGTCAAACTTTTTTAAGGTATTATAATGATGGGGAACTAAGCTGAAATATAATTAATCTGTATTTTAAAAACTTAGAGTTTAATGGTGAATATGTTCTATATGTTAGTGTGATAAAAGAAAATCTGTCAAAAGTCAGTACCTAAGTAATATTACATGAGTGGTCAGATGATGAAAAGATGACATTTGTCTGGATATTGGCAAATAAAAGCTTTGTTGTGAAGGAGGCATATAGTCACTGAGTGGTGACTCAAGTCTGTATAGACAATGATGGAGAGTATGGGAGGAATCATGGGGACACAGTTAAGGAATGGTATTAAGTCGTTTTGGCAGGAGCTCATTCAAGGAGCTCTGGACAATGAGACAAAAGATGTGTTTTAGAGCTGTGTTATGAGAATCATAGGCTAGACTAAGATGAAATATATCATATATCCATTTCATTTCTAAACAAAGTCAGTGGGAAGGGCATGGGCTTTGGCGTCAGAAAGATCTAGGTTCAAATTTTTGTTTTTTCTTTTTCTACCTATGGAGTCTTGGGCAATTTCGGAGTCACAGCTCTTCTTATTTTTAAAATTGGGGTAAAAATGTCCTCCTTGAATCTTGCTATAAAGTTTAGAGATGATAGCAATTCAGAAAACACCATATAAAATATGTTATGACATTTAGACATCCCTATCTGAGACTTCTTCCACACACAGATTCATTACTGTTCTTTATCTGAGAGGGCAGAGCTGGTCCAATTTATTGATTGAGAATGAATCCTATCAGAGATTAGTACATACTAGAGATTACCTAACGGTGTCCATTAGGAAACAAAATTTATTTTTGAGTTGTTTCCCAATTCCAGCTACCATCTCACATTTCTGTTGCTTAATACTCTTCTTATTATGCCTCAACTAATTTTACTTCTCACAGTTAATCCCAGTGTGGTATTACTTTTAGTTTTTGTTTTTCCTGCAAGTAGCTGTTTGAATGAATTGACTTTGGAGTTTGCCCAATTCCTTTATTTACCTCTTAATCCTTTCATGTCACTCTGGAAGTACTGCCTCAAGATGAGTCCCCGCAGAGATGGCATTTCAAACAGCCTATGAGGATTAGATTTTTTTTTTTCAGCACGCAAACCCAATTTGGGGAATTATCACCTTAGGCATAAGGATGATAGTTCTGGAAATGTCAGTCAGAAAGGCATGTGGAATAGTACAGCTCCCTTTTACAAATAGTTTGGTGGGGAGCAAAATACCAACTCCATCAACTAGTCAGTGGGCGGACAGACCTTTGGAAATGTCTGCAAAACCCTCTGCTAGCTGCTAATCTTCTCTCTCTAATTTCACTGACATAAGCAATAAACCTTGTAATTATATCGCACTAATCAGGAACACTGACAATAACAGAATATCAATCATAGTGCCCGTATGCAAACCCAGTCAGTTTCAGAGCCTAGTTCTGACATCATTTGTAGTTTCAGTTGTAACCTAACTAAAAGGAGCCGATGGATGCAAACCAGCCGAGTCACGGATAGCTCAACTACTTCTCTGACCTATCTTGAATATGCTTTTCAAAATTCATCATTCATTAAATTAAATTTCTTGTGCCAATGTTTGAGCCTGTGCAGTTTCCTTCATTTAGAGTTTATAACAGCAATAACATCCTCAGTGCAGGGCATTTCCTGAGGATTAATGGCCAGCTGGGGTTAATGGCTGAAGGTAGAGCCAAAGACCATCAATTCCTTCCCTCCAGTCATTAATTCTTAGGAGATGACCTGTCCTTTCATCATTATCGCTAGAGCCTGACCATTATATGAAGTGATGTGGCACCATACGAATTAATTCTGACATGGGGGCTACAAAAGATGCACCTGCCAAGGTGGAAGCTTTTTCCCACCTAAACTTGTTCATAGGACAGTGGCCATTTACCTATGTGCCAAATAACAGGTCATGTTCCAAATCTGTCTATATCCCATAAGCAGTTTGTCTAGAATCATTTATTTTTTTCTAGCTCCTAATGAGTGGCCAGAACTGACATTTATGGGATTCCCCTATTGTTTGATCACTGCTTTTAAAAACGTTCATCTCTTCCAGGCAGCTCCTTTTTTTTGAAGTGTCTCATGGTATTACGTTTCCATCATTGTGCGAAAACTATTACATGTTCTCCTCAGAACCCTGAATTCAGATTTGCACAAAGACTCTTCCTCTGGGGTCTCCTTGTGTATTTGTTTGTGCTGAGGTGGAGGAAGTGGGTCCAAGGGGAGCAAAGGGCTATGAAGCACAGAACTGTGCATCTATCCAGAGCTCTGGGCAAATTCTCTTATTTACAGGGACAAGGAAGGTTCTTTCTAATCAGCTCTTCATTACTGTCTCCCCGATTATCATGTTCCCCAAAGATTTTCATTCTTGTATTTTCCCTTGGAAGAATAATCATGATTAAATTATTTAATAATGTTGCTTTGTCTTTTATCTGGTCTCTTACCCAAGAATCTCTAGATGCTTTGCAAAGATTAATTACGATTTACAAGGCTCAGAAAATGGATCTTAATTTAAGCCTTTTGAAAGTTGTGAGGCCTCAATAAATTAAAGAAATAGAAGCAGAAAG
The DNA here is from genome assembly GCF_002288905.1 of Enhydra lutris kenyoni. Taxonomy (NCBI): domain Eukaryota; kingdom Metazoa; phylum Chordata; class Mammalia; order Carnivora; family Mustelidae; genus Enhydra; species Enhydra lutris. Next base: position 22,419,656 of record NW_019154105.1, on the reverse strand, counting down.
CCTAAAGTTGGGGTTCATTTGCTTGATTGTAGAAGAAAGAGATTTCCTTCTTGATAATCCTGTGATTCTTTTTTTTTTTTTTTTTTTGGCTCTAGAATTAGGATAAAGGATGTAAAGCCAGATTCATTTGAAGTGAATTAACTTCTTCCAAGCACTATGAATTAACTTTTCCTAAGCACTCTACCTGTGCAATTTATTACCAGGTGAACAGTACTGCCTGAATAGAACAGTGCATTAATCAGGACTTTTCGGGTCATAAGTGACTGAAACCCAACTGCAAATGGCCTCAATGAAAGAAAAAAAAATTGACTGATATAATTAAAAATCAAACCATTGTCTGCCCTCAGCTAGACTCAGTCACTCAAAATGCATTCATGAAGATTTTACCTCTTGGCTCTGCCTTCCTGGAGGGATTTCATTTTGAGGCTGGCCTTTTCCATCTGTGCCCCCAGCAGCTTCAGATTTATATCCTACAAACTGAACATTCCCTGTTAAAAAGAGCTTCTCTTTCCAAGAGTTCCAGCAAAAAAATTTAAGAGTCATCCTGACTTTAACCACGTGCTCACCCCTGGGGCAATTTCTACGTCTAGTAGGATAAAATATGTTGATTGGCCGGGTTGGTTCACGGGACTGCTCTTGAAACTGAGAATAGGATCAACTATATCAAAACTGGATGGATTGATTTGGTGGGTAGGAATGATTCCCGAAAAGAAAATCAAGGAATTTTTTCAAGAAAGAGGAAGAATGGGAGTTGTAAAGGCAGAAATAACTGATATTCATAGTAGTTAGCATGATTTCAGGATTTATATTTCTTTTCAGCAAAGATAATTGAAAACCTCAGAGATAAAACTCAAAATCTCTCCTTTATTAGTATAATTTTTAATAACATTATTTTCAAAATATGTACACTAGAGACTAGTCCCATGAGATATTTCTTTAAAAAAAAAAGTGTTGAGCAATTACATAAATTTAAGAAGCACAGAAAACTATAACCATCCTTGGATATACATTTTTATTAAATAAGCCAGTATGGTTTTATAACACACACACAGATTTTACTGTATTAACACAATCAACCAACATTATTCATATATAGGGCGGGTGTGTATGTTTGCTTCCAAAATTTGTAATGTCTGAGATCAGAAATGTGAGGTAAGGTACGGTGGTCTCTTGAAACAGAAAAGAGAAGCGAGAAGAAAGGACCATTTGACAAAGGTAGGTTAAGGTTCTTGGGGGAACTGGCCCAGCTGCAGAAAACTAACATTGGAAGTTCAGTTGACTGTGCTAGGAAGTGGTGATGGAAAGTCACACTTCCTAAAATGGTTAGCACTGGATTTCCCACTGGGAAGAGTACACAGCAGCAGGGAATGTGTGGATGGGTCGGTGATTGTCTGTCAGGGGAGAATTTGCTCACTGTGAGCTATAGAAAAAAAATCTAAGACTACCTCAAGTGTTATTCAGGACTCTAACTGCAGGGAATTGGATTAGCACGAGTGAAGAGCAACAGGGTTCTTCAGCCCCTAGTTAGAAGTTTAGGGCAGCTTCCAGATCTGGGGCTAGACTTGGAGAACAACAATAGTATATAAGGAAGAGTAAGGAGGCAGAAGATGTGAGTTAAGGCTGAGTAAGAAGCCAAGAATAGGATTGTTGATAGTGTATGTTCAGGGTGTGTGTATCTAAGATACTCATGAGAGTAGCCTCTCTAGGGATCCAACCTGATGCAAGGATGGGACTGAGAACACATTGAGAAAATTACTATGATTCAGCACATGAACTTTGGAAAAAGAAACAGTTGAGCATTAATGTTAAATCACAGAAATTATAAGTTGGGCAAGTTACTTAATTATTTGGAAACTTGGTTTCTTCTATAGTGAAAATAACAGTTTTCCTTGGAAGCATGTTGTAAATATAGTAGGTAAAACATTGAACCTTTGCAATACAGAAAAAGGAAAAAATCTTGTTATTTCTTTATGTCTGAATGTAAGTTAGGAGTATGTCTTTCCCATTCATAAGTGAGAAATAAAATCAATGTTATCAATTCACAGAACTCAGCAACTTGCACTTTAAATTTTATATTCATGTTGGCTGAAGATTTTTCTCCCCTTTCCTTCCCTCTTTTTTCTCATCTCCCTGGGGGATCCTGTGTTTGAGAGATGCTTATGTAATATGACAAACGTGCTGTTGTTGGTAAAGGAACAGTCTGGTTGGTGGCCTTGCTGGTGTCTATTGAGGTGTAGCTTGTCCTAATGAGATGTAGATACTGCCTTCTGGTCTTACTGCATCTGCCTCTAATAGCTTTGGATATTCTGTAGCCTCTAGTTTTGGAATTCACTTACCTTTTATGCTAACTAATGAAGATCTTTCTGGTCTACCATTCCTTTTTTCCAATTCTGTGTCCTTCTTAGTTTTTTTTTTTTTTTTTCCTATCAAGTTCTCATCAGGCCTGCCTGCCTCCCTCCTCCCTCTTTTCCTCCCTTCCTCCTTTTCTCTCTTTCTCTCTCCCTTCCTTCCTCTTGGCTTTATTAAAATATAAATGACATATAACATGGTGTAAGTTTAAGGTATACAGAATTTCCTTCCTTTTAAAGACTGAATTACATTTCATTGAATAGATAAAGAAAATATGGTGTATATAATTACATATGTAATGTGCATATATATACATATAATTACATATGTAATGTGCATATATATACATAGATACATTTTATGTGTCTATACAATGAAATACTATATTATTATATATATAATATATATCTATATATCATAAAATAAAATACACACACACACACACACCACATTTTGTTTATTCATCCTTTGATAGAGATTTAGGTTGCTTCCATGCTTTAGGTCTTATGAGTAATGCTGAAATAAATAGGAGTGCAAATATATCATTGAGATCCTGATTTCGATTCCTTTGGCTAAATACCCAGAAGTGGAATTGCTAGATCACATAGTTGCTCTATTTTTAATATGTTGAGGAAAATCTATACTGTTTTTCATAGTAGCTGCACCAATTTCCATTCCCACCAATAGTGCCAAATGGTTCCCTTTTTTCTACATCTTCACCAGCATTTATTACATTTTTAAAATTATTATTAAATAACAGCCATCTTTTTACACATGGTTCTCAGCCTCTGATATTCTAACAACTATATCAGATACAGAGTTTATAAGGCTTAAACCCACTCAGGATATACCCTGGAAAATGAAAAAACTTTTTTAAAAAAATTAACTTACAGTATAACACAAATAACATAGAATTTAGCATTTTAACCATTAAAAGTGTACAATTCAGTAGTGCTGAGTGCATTCACATTGTCACGTAACAAATCTCTAGAGCTCTTTTCATCTTGCAAAACTAAAACTCTATATCTGTTAAAAAAAAAATCTCCCCAGCCCCTGGAAATCGCAATTTTACTTTCTATCTCTATGAATTTGACTACTCTGAGTATCTCAAACAAGTAAAATAATACAGTATTTGTCTTTTTGTGACTGACTTATTTCACTAGCCACAATGTTCTCAAGGTTCATCTATGTTGTAGCATGTATCAGAGTTTCCTTCCATTTTAAGGCTGAATAATATTATTTTGTATATCCCATATTTTGTTTATCAGGTGGTTATCTTTCATATGCTGTGATATCTCAAATCATTCCTGATGATCTGTTACAGTTTCTATCATTTCATCTTTTTTTTATCACCTGAAATTAATTTCTAAGGGGTGAAAGGATCAAGGAATTAGATCTCCCACTTCATCTTTATCTTAGGCATATGAACCTAGTGAAACAAGGCTTTTCTGTCATCCTATATTTTATTTTCCTTTGAATCACCCTGTGATTAGTGAGTAAATTCTCTTTTCTGAACTCTCTTGGATTTAGCTCTTGATAAATAAAGCCAAATGGTTAGAATTTAAAAAGAGAGGAGTGAGAGAAGGAAGGAGAGAAGGAGTGGGGGGAGAGAGGGGAGAGGAAGAGAAGGAGAGAAAGAAAAAAAATTTTTTTCTCAAGTACTTCACTTAGCTTCTGTAATTCTAAACTGTGGCTTTTGATATTATCTCTATTACCTGTCAATCAATCAATCAATTATCTATTATCTATCTATCATCTATCTATCTATCATCTACCTATGTCTGTAGATGTACTTGAAAGCCATGAATTTGGGGGTGCCCAAGTGGCTCAGTTGGTTAAGCCACTGCTCTCAGCTCAGGTCATGATCCCAGGGTCCTGGGACTGAGCCCCTCATTGGGCTCCCTGCTCCGTGGGGAGTCTGCTTCTCCCTCATCCTCTGCCTGCCGTTCTGCCTACTTGTGCTCTCTATCTCTGTCAAATAAATAAATAAAAATCTTAAGAAAAAAGCCATGAATTTGATTTGTTTGTCTCTCTGTATTAAATGCTAAGCTAAGAGCAGTATATAGAGACAGCCATTGCTGCTGGTTGAGTGTTAGGGGAAAGTTATGGGTAAAAAGAATGAAAACAAAACAAAACAAAACAAAAAATCAGAACAACCAATAACTTATCAAAGTATTACCCTGCTATATAATTATTGGGACAATACATGTAATACATCTGACACATAATTAATACTCAAGAAATGGTGGTTGTAATATAGCATATTAACCCTTTCAGGTCAGATTTTGAATGACTTTTGGCATTAAGTTTTGACTTGGTTCGAGGTCATACCCTCAAGTGCAGACATGATAATTGGGAATTTTGAGCTGATGACTTAAGGATACTTTTTATGTTTTGAATAACAGATATGATAATAGAAAAGCTGATGCTTTATTTTGAGAGTTGAGAGAATGGGTACTGTATTCTTACAAAAAGAAAGGAGTACCCAACACTCTTCTATCTGCAAATGATAATTTATCCTTACATGTAACATCACAGTTTGCTTAGAATAATTATTTTATGTAAGATATCCGTATATATCCATATATATGGTTATATTTAGTTGTATACCAATAACTTAAATTCCCCTCATGTTAAGAGAATACAGTTATGCTCATCTTATCATCATATAAATGGAACCATAGGCTACACATAGGCAGTGAGTATACTGGTTGAAGGTATGGGCTCTGAGATTAAAGAGTTGTACGTTCAAAATCAGACTGTTGTGTACTAGCTGTATCACCTAGGGAGCTTTCTTTAATCTCTTGCTCAGTTTTCTCACCTGTAAATAGGGATAAAATAGTATCTACCTTTTAGAGTTAGTGTGAGGATTAAATAAAATGGTAATAAATATATACTATAGTGTATGGTACAAGGTAGGGATCAAAGTTAGTAGTTCCATCTTGCAATTCTTTAAAAAATACATATTTTTTGGTAATTTGCTATTCTTTTCTTTATTCTTTATTCTTTCTTTATTCTTTATTCTTTATTTAAATTCCAGTTAACATGCAGTGTTATATTAGTCTCAGGTGTACAATACAATAATGCAGCACTTCCATACAACACCTGGTGCTCATCACAAGTTCATTCCTTAATCCTCCTCACCTATTTCACCTATCTCCCACCCATCTCCCCTCTGCTAACTATTGGTTTGTTCTCTATAGTTAGGAGCCTGGTGTTTTTGATTGGATTCTCTCTCTCCTTTTTTTCCCCTTTGCTCATTTGTTTTTTCTTAAATTCCACATATGAGTGAATTCATATGGTATTTGTCTTTCTCTTTGACAAAGCAGTCAAGAATATCCAATAAGAAAAGATAGTTTCTTCAACAAATGGTGTTGGGAAAACTGGTTAGCAACATGCAAAAGAATGAAATTGGACCACTTTCTTATACCAAATACAAAAATAAACTCAAAATGGATTAAAGATCTAAATGTGAGACCTGAAACCATAAAAATCCTAGAGCAGAACACAGGTAGTAATGTCTTTGACATCAGCCACAGCAATTTCTTTCTACCTCCTCAGGCAAAGGAAACAAAAGCAAAAATAAACTTTTGGGACTTCATCAAAATAAAAAGCTTCTGTACAAGGAAGGAAACAATCAACAAAACTGAAAGGCAGCCTATAGAATGGGAGAAGATATTTGCAAATGACATCTGATAAAGGGTTAGTATCCAAAATATATGAAGAACTTATAAAACTCAACACTAGAGAAACAGATAATGCAATAAAAAAATGGGCAGAGAACATGAACAGGCATTTTCCCAAAGAAGATATACAGATGGCCAACAGACACCGGAAAAGATGCTCAACATCATGGATCATCAGAGGAATACAAATTAAAATCACAATGAGATATTACCTCACACTTGCCAGAATGGCTAAAATCAACAACACAAGAAACAACAGGTATTGGTGAGGATGTAGAGAAAGAGGAACCCTCTTGTACTATTTGTGGGGATGCAAAGTGATGCAGTCACTCTGGAAAACAGCATGGGGTTTCTCAAGAAGTTAAAAATAGAACTACCCTGTGACCCAGGGATTGCACTATTAGGTGCTCACCCAAAGAATAGAAAAATACTAATTACAAGAGGTACATGCAGCCCAATGTTTATAGCAGCATTCTCTACAATAGCCAAATTATGGAAAGGGCCCAAGTGTCCATCAGCTAATGAATGGTAATGAATGGATAAAGAAGATGTGGGCCATCTTCTGGCAAGAATGGCAAGAATGAAATCTTGCCATTTGCAATGACATGAATGCAGCTACAGAGTATTATGCTAAGAGAAATAAGTCATTCAGAGAAAGACTAATTTGCTATTATTTTCTGAGTCTTATGGGAGTTCTTATTTCCTGTCAAGAGAGTCATCCTTAGTTCCTCCTGTGTAGGTTAATTTTATCCTAGTGGTTGAAGTTTCCTGCCCTTATAAGATACCATGATTAGGTCAAGCCTCAGGGCCTATTGGTACTGCTGTGGTGAGGAGTGAGGCCAAGGTGATGCTGGTAGCACATGTACAGCTTGAATCAATTTGTTTCTAAATCCATTCCTAATTCTGGATGGCTTCCCTGCCTAGTGCAGTTGTGGTTGTGACCACTTAAGGTTATGACTTCTAGAAAGTACCAACTCTCTGTAAAACTTCTCTGCTGGTGTATTTTTCTCAAACTAGAGGAAAATTGTGTGCTGGTCCTTTGCAGGATGGTCACTTGTTACTTTGTTAGTTTTATTGGAACATGCATTTTAGATCTGTTATTTTTTTTTAAAGGAATTTGTCCCTTCCGTAAACATTTATAGATAATTAGACAAAACGAATAGACTGAAAAAAGCAGTTAATGTACAGTATTTCTACGAGGTTCTTGCCTGAAAAGACTATTAAGAATCATAAACATTTATTAATTTTGTTTTCTATTTTTGGGGAAACATTTTCTGACCTTTAAACTAAATTAGGTCTAGTAGCAATTAATCAGACCTTGGGATTTCGAGCTTCTAATAAGTATACATTATAGTTAATGGAATTATTTTCACTGTTCAAAAAGCATTCTTGGACATCCACTATTTATGTAGCATTGTGGCAGTTGCTGAGAATCATCCTAGAAGAAAATAGAATTTGCTTCCAAAAACTGGCAGTCATGAAAGAAAACTCAATAGTTGGTGAGATAGAATATCATGCATGGGCAACAGGCCAGCTTGTGGAGCTTTGGTTTTGCATTATATCTGTGTTTGTAATACAGAGCAAGTAGAAACTTACTTGTCTTTGTTCCCTCCTCAGGCTGTGAGGGTACTGGTGGGTCAGCAAAACTTGGCTCTTTATTTTAGTATTTTTAAAAAAATTGTTTGATCTGCAGTTTTTATTCTGGGAGCCCATTTATTTTGCTTAGGTAGACAGCTGCTATTCATACCAGTACCAAATGAGTGAAGCAGTTGCACTCTTAACAGTTCAACGTGGAAGAACACATTCTGAAGGAAGATATTTAAGAAGAAAAATATGGAAAGGTCTGGAAAATTCTGAATAAGATCTGACAAAGGAAGAAGACAGATTAAAAATTGACCGTAGGGCATCGAGGCAAGGTAGACAAGTCTTCTAATCTTAATCTCTTCTTTATGTATATAGGAAGCATTATAAAATGAAGTTGCAGTGATAACCAGATTTGTATTTTATAACAGCAGCTTTACAGAGTCTACTATTGTTATGAAATGAAAATTCTTCTTGGCTTGAGTTCTGTTTTTTAGAATTTGATGTTACATATTTCTGTGTATAGTGATTTCCAGGTATAATGATTCAAAAGCGATTGCTCAGTTTGATGCATGTGGTAGTAATCAGAAAAGCAGTTCAGCCTAAGAGAATCCTTCTGTAGATGGAAAGCTAGTTTATTTCAAAATGACCTCTAGGTGAGGATTAGGTTTCCACAGTATGGAAAGATATAGAGAGTAATCTCAGTTTAATTGAAACCTGGCATTTCTTCTCCATTTACCTTGTTTGTAGGGAGAACAATGACAAGGAAGAGAGGATAAAGAGTGTGAGTTCAAAACTCAAGGCTTTAGTTCACAGTCTGTCTCAGTGATTACCAGCTCGGTGATCTTGGAAAAACTACTTGTTCTCTGTGATTGTTTGATTGCAAAATGTTTCCAGTTCTTTACTTCCCACTCCATCCATGCGACTTCGCAACTCCTCCTATTCATTAAAAGGTGCTATCTACTTCTTCAGCCTTGGACTTTGGATTTGGCCTTGTAATTTCTTTGGCCAGTTACAAGGTGGTTAACAGAATAAGTGGCTGTGTGGCTCTTCCGAGGCCTCTCACCACCAAAAAGAGACCATGTGAAGGAGTCCCCTGATGATAACTGGCTACCCCCCAGATCAGAGTCTCCTAGCTGACCTACAGTGACTACTGGTGCTTGAGGGAACTCAACAAAGATTAGAGGATCTCTCAGCTGAACTCCATCTCCATCACTGATTTGTAGAATCCTGAAGTGAATAGAAGATTATTTTTTTTTAATTTTTAAATTTTTTAATAAACACATAATGTGTTATTAGCCCCAGGGGTACAGGTCTGTGAACTGTCAGGTTTACACCCTTCACAGCACTCACCATAGCACATACCCTCCCCAATGTCCATAACCCCACCACCCTCTCCTGACCCCCATCCCCCCAAGCAACCCTTAGTTTGTTTTGTGAGATTGAGAGTCTCTTGTGGTTTGTTTCCCTCCCTGATCCCATCTTGTTTCATTTATTCTTTTCCTACCCCCCAAACGCCCCCATGGTCCTCGTATCAGGGAGATCATATGATAGTTGTCTTTCTCTGATTGACTTATTTCGCTAAGCATAATACCCTCTAGTTCCATCCACGTCTAGACGATTATTGTTTTAAGCTAGGGTGATTTGGTGACTCTCAGGTTCACTTATCCCACCTGTAAAATGGAGATAATTACACCTGTCCTGGAAGGTTGTTATGAGGGCTGTATGCTATGAGAAATATTATGAGCCCATCCTCATAGCTGGCCCATAGCAAGTGTTTAATTAGGGTCAGTTCCCTTTATACCCCTTTTATCAGCTCCACCCCCCCTTTCACCCCTTTCCTCCCTACAACTTTTTCCCCTGGGCCAAAAAAGCAAATAGTCAACCTTTTGAATAATTTGATTGCCACATAGATGGCTAAGGTGTTGTGAATGTGTAATTAAAATGATGAATGCTCAGCTCACATTAAAATAACAGGCATGGTGAGTGCACCAGAACACTGCTTGATTAAGCGGTTTGACCCACATGCTTTTTCACTGGCTGCAGACCAAATGCTGAGTGGAGCTGTGTGGGGCTGACTGACAGGCTCTGCATGACTCAGAGGGGAATGATACCAGAGGGGCTGGTTTCACTAAATGCCACCCATTCTGCATGGTATTTCTGGATCAGTTAACTATTGTAGCACAGCTCTTATTAATTTTCAAGTATTATATGTTTGAGCTGACTTGGATATATTTTGAAAGTGAATCAATGTAGTTGATTCAGTCAATAAATATGTACTGAGAACCCAATATGTATCATGGCTAGGGATACAACATGGACACATAACTTGTCTTTATGGAGCTTAATGTTCTGTTCCTAAATATCTTTGCAAATGTAGGTCTCCTCATCCTCAGGGACTTTGAGATCAATCTTTTCCTTGGAAGGAGAGACTAAAGTTCATTGATTTGGCGTTGACTCACACTGGTTGTTAAATCCGTTATAAACATATAACCAAACTTGAATGTAAGTGGGTCTAATCTTTTTGGGACTAAATTACAATGAGATTGAATAATGACTCCAGGGACTGAATAAAATGTATTGTCCAATGACTTCATTATACTGATCTCTGCTGTTAGACAGTTCATCTGCCTGCACTGCTGATTGCCTGGTGTTTGGAATTTTCTCAGATGCCATGAATCTTTTGATTTATTTCATTCATTTATTTCTGTAATCACCCATTTACTTATTCATCAACTTCTCAAACATGTGTGCCTTTGATGTATCAGACATGTGGTCTTTCCCATACAGGAAATTCTGGTCCCGTTCACTGAAGCAGACATGTAAAGAAGTAACTAGAACAAACTGTTACATTGGCTAGAAGTTTTATAGGGGACCGAGGAGCAGAGACAAGTGTTTAAGGTGACTTTAACCTAGAACAACTTGTTTGATCTGAGGCAGAGTCTTGTCCACCTAAGAAAATTTGTCGTAGCCCCAGGGAGCTAACACTATAGCCACTTCTTTTATCATTTCTATATCCCAGTCCTGGGCTTGTCTCTCAAGTGACACTGTGCTCGGGGTTCTTGACTCTAGAAGCTCTTCTCCGTGAGCCTGTTAAAACTTAAAAGGTAAGGAGCACTTGACCAGATTTGTGAAGAAGACACAGGCACAAGTATGGAATGTGTATTCTCATCTCGTAAGAAATTATTTCAATTATATTTTCATTTTGTTACAGGTGATATTTATGGAAAAGTGATCTTTGTGAGTAATGCCAGTATTTGTGTTTAGGGAGTGCTTATTGCCATATAAGTAAGAAGTTAGCAGCTGTGTTAGTTTGCTCTGGCTGGACGTTACAGAGTACCACAGACCAGGCTTGTAGACTTTGCCCTCTGTCTTCACCTGGTCTTCCCTCCATGTGTATGTCCAGATTTCATCTTCGTATGACACCAGTCAGACTGGGTCAGGGCTTACCCTAGCCATTTCATTTTAAGTCAGTTATCTCTCTAAAGATCTCGTCTCCAAATATAGTCGCATTCAGAGGTATGAGGGATTAGGACTTCCAGGTGTGAAGTTTTGGGAAATACAACTCAGCCCGTAACAGTCATTTTCACCAAAAGTATTCATTAAAATCTGAACACTCACATGCAACAAATAAATCCCATTTAAAAATTATTTATTCATTCATTTATTTATTTTAAAGATTTTATTTATTTGTTTGACAGAGAAATAGAGACAGTGAGAGAGGGAACACAAGCAGGGGAGTGAGAGAGGGAGAAGCGGGCTCCCCGCTGAGCAGGGAGCCCGAGGGGGGTGCTCAATCCAAGGACCCTGGGATCATGACCTGAGCTGAAGGCAGACGCTTAATGACTGAGCCACTCAGGCGCCCCAACCATTTTATTTTTTAACAGAGCTCGTAAGTGATGCATCCAACTATATTAAAGGAAAAGGACCTGCTGTTTTGTGGCACTTGCTGTTTATATACATGTGTGATTGGCTTGAGTGGAAAGGAGAGAGCAATTTGAAGTTTTAGAGAATGCCAGAAACAGTGTGAAAGACTTCAGTTTGCTCCGAGCTTCTGCACCTTCATTTTCTTAGTCCAGTAGTAAAAATTTATGGCATACAATTTGAAAATAATAACCTAAAGAATTATTTTCCGAGTTGGCCTTTAGCCAGCTGCTTCTTTGTATACTGTCAGGAGCATTTTATCTTCTCTTTTCTTTATGAGCTCTCACTGTGATTTCTGTTCTAGCAATGCATCCATTAATGAATGGTATTTCTCTCTGCCTGTATCATGTGTGGGTGTGCTCTTTGTGTGAGAGGGGAGAGGGAGAGGGAGGAAGAAGGGATTGAGACACAGAGAGATGGAGAGAAAGGGAGGGAGAGAGAGAGAAAAAAGAGAATAATGCTAGAACAGGAGAAAGCAAGAAAGCACATTTGCTTTGGATGAACGTATGTCAACTCTTGTTATCCATCTGGAAATTCAGAGAGAACATTATCTAAGAGAGGAAAAAGAGAGTTATTTATTGAATGTATACATAGGATAAGGAATATTTGTGTCATGCTTTTTTAACATTAGAAATTATACTAACATTATTAACATTTGGAAGAAACCAGCAGAGCTTACGTCAAAGGCAATGCTGATAACACATAATATGACCTTGTGTTAGGAGTTGAGTATGTCCTATTTTACAGTTTTGTGGCATGTTAATGAAACTATTATTTAGGTTTGGACATACATGAACATCTTACAGATGTACATGCCTACTCTTGAAACTCACCTGTGATGATTATTACAAATATTTTTATACAAAAGAGCTATCACAGCAGTGATGTCTCTTATCAACTCAGATTGGATGTTGAAAGGCATTTACCTAGTTTTGATGACTGGATTTTCAGTCTATTAGCCCTTCTTTCTTTTCTTGTATTATTATTATTTTTAATTTATTTGAGAGGGAGAGAGAGAGAGCATAAGCAGGGTGAGAAGCAGAGGGAGAGGGAGAAGCAGACCCCCCCCCCTCCCCCACTGAGCAGGGAGCCTGAAGTGGGACTCCATCCCAGGATCCTGAGATCATGACCTGAGCCGAAGGCAGATGCCCAGCTGACTGAGCCATCCAGGTGCCCTTAAGCCTTCTTTCTATTGTTCAGCCTTCCACAAAGCCTTGTGGGTTCAAATCTTTTCTCTTCATGCTAATTGTATTGGGTCGTGTGGTGTCATGGAATCACAAAAGGGTCCTGACCTCTTTCTGAATTTTAGATGTTTTAGACAAGGTATTCTAATCTTACTTGAACTTCATTAAGCCACCGTGGTCCACACCAGATTGAAGAAGTTTTTCTAAATGGCATCGGCAATGCCCATATTTTGTGCCATCATTGCTACTGGATACCTTCAAGGAGCTTCCCTAAGAGAAGAAACAAAATGTCATCACTTTAAGTAGCCTCCTTTTTCAGGGCTTAGCAAAGAAATTCCCTTTCTTAATCACTTTCATTCTGTTTGTATATATCACCTGTAATCAATATTTTATACTTTAAAATACCTTTCTTACCACAACTTATGCTGTTAAAAATAATGCCTTTAATTTAAGATCTATTTGTTTGAATTCATATTACTTCTTATACGAGAACTGTAGAAGCCTGGCTATGCCTCTGGACTTTGGTGAATTTGGTAGAGTTGCTTCTGCTGCCTGGTATGGCTTTTTCCTTTTTCTTTATACTTTAAGAAATCCAGCTGTTGAGATGCAGTAGAGCAGTAGGCTCAATGGGGGGTAAAACCAAAACTGCTGGTGCCATTTTCTTTTCATCTAGAAAGAAGGATGAAATTTATCAAGGATGTTTTGAGAAACCTGGATTATTGCCCCATCACATAGGGGTAGAAGAATGACAAAATTCCATGTGGTAGATTATATTAGGTATCCTGGACAAATTCAGTGTACCCAACAACATCTTTGATTTGGTCACCAATCATTGGATTTATTTGATAAGCCTTAGTATGGCCACAAAATCTCATTAATTCAGTACCTTAGGCTTTGCTTAGGAATGTGAGCCCTTGTAGTATAGGGTCAGCTGATGCAGAAGCTGTTCCATCAAAGTTTCAGGCAGAACTAAAGGACTGATAAAATGCTCAGTAGGGGTCCATTGATGTGAAAGACTAAGTAATGGAATGGACAATTGAGGTTCACTATTTGCTTCAAGGAAGTGGATCAGTTATAGAATACATGTCCGGTATCTTTAGTTTTCCTCCTTCCATTCTCTCTAGTCTAGGCCAGTAACCCCTTGGACTAATGATTTACTCATAATTTACAAAATAATCTTTGTCTTACTTCAGGCCATTCTTCATTCTCATCGCTGTAGCCAGGTTGATATTTCTAGAAGTTGAATAGTACCACATCATTCTCTTGCTAGCTGCCATTTGCTACTCATTGAACATCTAGAGCAATTTTTTGTTTCTTCTGGTCTATGAGTCCCTGTATGATCTGTTCCCTACTTATTGTCTAACTTCAATGAATTCATTCATCCCAGAACTCATGGCTCCAAGTTCTTTGGCTTCCTTTCAGCTTCTAAGACAGGCCAAATTAAAAAAAAAAAAAAAATTTTTATTGAGGTATAGTTGACATATAACATTAAATTAGTTTCTGGTGTAGAACGATTTGGTATTTGTATACACTATGAAATAATCACCACAATAAATCTTACTGCCCACCCTCTTACATAGTTACAGTTTTTTTTTTCCTTGTGATCACACGTTTTAAGATTTACTTTCTCAGCAATACAGTATTATTAATTATAGTCACCATGCTGTAAATTTTATCCCTATAACTTTTTATTTTGTAGCTTTGAATTTATTTATACCTTATGGCCCCTTTATCCAATTTGCTCCTTGCCCCTTTCCCCAAACAACAATCTGTTCTTCTATAAGCTTCAGACTAAGTTCTTTTTAACCTCAGGGATTGTGGACATTTTGTTTCCTTTGCCTAGAAATATTTTCTCCTAGATTTTCACCACCATCACCACCACTACTACTACTACTACTACTACTACTATTACTTCTTCTTCTTCTTCTTCTTTTGCTCTGTCTCAACTTTTGAAGTCAGCTAAAGTATCATATCCACAAAAGGCCAGTCTGCCTTTAGAGGCCTCTAAAGTAGGGATGAATGTAGACCTTCCTCATCTTGTTCTGTACCAGTATTCTGGTACAGAACAAGATGTTTTATAGCTTATCACATTTGTAGTTATTTCCTTTGTGTATTTGTTTTCGATCTGCTTGCAAGTTTTATGAGAGCAAAATCCTTGTCCGTATTGTTTTCCATTGCACCCCAGTGCTGAAAATATTGCCACCAAATACATATTTGTTGAAGGGATGAATGAGAAAATGTCATTCAGTCTAGAGTATGACTGTTTTGTTTAAATTATGTGAAGTACTGAAAGTATGACTTATCAGTATCTGTGACAGGGGAGTTAGCACCACACCCTGTGTACTGGCATGAGAAAGTACCAAAGACTTTGAACTTGACTTAATCAACACAATTTAAGATCTTAGCACCCTAAATATGGAGACATGAACAGGAGTCAGTAGCACCCTGTGGTGTTCTCAGTGACAAAGCTGCTGATTTCAGCATTGGTAACAGTAAGAAATAGTACTTTAGCAACCTGAAGCATGAAAATGAGAAAATGAGTATGTTCTGTAGAATTGTAGAAAAGACTGATCTGCTACAAATCACTCTCTGTGGATTCCCAGAACTACTAGAAAGGAATTGAGGAAAAGTGTGACTATAGGGCACAGACCCAGAGCTATTATTTCACTTATAAGTTTTTATGACACTTTATTCAATCTAGACTAATGTACTCTAGAAACTGTATCATATCTGTAGGAGTAAGTATTGTCCAAGATTTACATAAATATTTAGGATCCTAATATTATCTCTAGTTGTTGGATTTACCTATCACTGATAAAAACGTATTTTTGCATGCAGCACAGTAAGAGGTAGAGATAAGTAAGAGGTAATGAAGATGGAGCTAAGTGCTATGGTAGGGGACCAACAGCAGTGAGTTACAGAAGCACATAGGATAGGCATCTAGCCCGAAGAATAAACTGAAGGTGACCTTTGGAAGCTTAATTCAGTGACTTACAATAGCAACCATTTAATCTGCTCCATGTTTTCTGGGTCAGGAATTTGGGCAGGGTGCTTTTGAACAGTTCTGCTTTAAGGGGCATTAGATGAGGTGATGGGATGGCTGCAGGTCTAAAATGACACACCCCATGCTGACAATTGGTGCTCACTGTCAGCTGGAAGCTCGTTGGGGCTCTCAGCCAGGAAGCTGCATTTTCCAAGTGGACCTTTCCCTATGTTTACTTGTGCTTCCTCACAGCATGGTGTTGGATTTCCATAGACAGCATTATAAGCAGTAAAGCTGGAAACTGTGCAAACTTTGGAAGGCCTAGCTTCAGAAGATACACAGTAACACAGTCCATAGTCCCTCACATTTTGTGGTTCAAAAAAGATCACAGGAGGGGCGCCTGGGTGGCTTAGTGGGTTAAGCCTCTGCTTTCTGCTCAGGTCATGATCTCAGGGTCCTGGGATCGAGCCCCGCATCGGGCTCTCTGCTCAGCAGGGAGCCTGCTTCCCCCTCTCTCTGCCTGCCGCTCTGCCTACTTGTGATCTCTCTCTCTCTGTCAAATAAATAAATAAATTAATTAATTAAAAAAAAAAAGATCACAGGACCCACGTATATTCAAGGAGAGAGGAAATGGCTGTATTGTAAAAGAACACATTGAATGGTAGATATTGTTGCGGCCATCTTTGGAACCATAATCAAGTACACTGGTCTAAAATCTCTTGGTATTTTGCTTATTTTTTAGCCTTAAATTTGAAGGCAGGTGACATTTCCTCTTGATAAATAACCTTTCACATTCTTGAAGAAAGTCAAGAAGAAAATTATCTTTATCTTCTTTTATCTTCTCTTTCAGCTCGGCCCTTCCAGGAATATTTGATCAAATCTTGTATTAGAACTTAAACTTGTTCTTTTCTAGTTTTGGAAGATGGCTAATTTCTTCATATCTTTTCAATCAGCATATTATATGAGATACTTGACTCACAATAGGAATCGATAAATATTAAGCAAATACAAAGGATAGAATATCTCTCTAGTTTATAC
The DNA here is from genome assembly GCF_002288905.1 of Enhydra lutris kenyoni. Classification (NCBI taxonomy): domain Eukaryota; kingdom Metazoa; phylum Chordata; class Mammalia; order Carnivora; family Mustelidae; genus Enhydra; species Enhydra lutris. Next base: position 22,402,911 of record NW_019154105.1, on the reverse strand, counting down.
TAGTAAATACATCCCACTGCTAATGTGATGTCTTGAAATGAGCAACACCATAGTTAGGGACCTGATTCTAGTACATCGTCTCTGATCACTATCCTGTGTTTAACATGAGCAAGTTCTATGCCTTTGGGCTCAGTTTTCTCTTGTGTGAGTGCTTTGAACTTGTTGATAGCAAAGTTAATATTCTAAGTTAATATTATTTATGTTTTCAGGGAAATTTGCTGAATGTTAAAAATTTCTGACGACCACTTAAGAGAGTTTGCTTAGTAATTCAACTTGGAAGCAGTTACCCATTTCTTGTTTCTGTTTTAGGTAAAATCACAAAAGTGTTCAAAATATTCTTTTTTCCCATTAAGATTTGGCAGTCAATTATTTCTAGCTAATGTTTAATTAATTTGAGAGTTTGTTCTTTTAAATTGTTACTACTATGTGTGGAACACATTGATTTTTCAAACTAAAAATCAGAATCCTTGCTTTCATTTGCAAACTGAGTTTACGTTTAGACAAAGAAACATTCTAAAGGCTTGTGCAGGTGATAGAAACCTTTAGGTAGAGCATATAGATCATGGCAATAGAAACACATTTATGTGAATATTGTACTATTTGGTTATTTCAGCCATTTGTTTCTGTCCTCGTATATGGATTTACTATGTGCTAGCATTTATTAGTCATCAAATGATTTATTTCTCAACAGCAGCTCTATGAGGTAGGTGACATTATTACCTCCATGTTATAGGTAAGGAAACTGAAGCATGCAGAGATAAACAAGTTGCCCAAGGTCACATATCTTACACTTGGGAGCGCTGGGAATCAATTTTTATTTCAGAGTTTCTCTTTTAACCCCTGCAGTATGCATTCCATTCTAATCTTGGGATCACAGACAAATTTTTTTTTCCAGAAATTCTATCCATAAATTCACTAGGATGGTTCCAGGAATAAGGCTCTAAGACTAGGGAACTAACTCTAATGCATCTTGGAAGTACTGAACCATTTGTATAATGAATTCCACCCTGAGTGATGAGACAGATATCACGAGGTTTGGGGGCTTAATGGGCTTCATCTCCAACATGTTTAAGAACTTTCCCTTGTACATCTGTCATCCTTTCACAGTCTTGTTAAAACATCATTATTCTACTTCTACTCCTACCCACTGCCTGGCCAGAAACTTCTCTTACTCAGTGTTGCTTCAAAGGAGTAGGATGATAAAATAACTTAAGCCATATAAAAAAAACCCATCCAGTAACAGACTATTAAAAATAGTGCAAATTGCATAGTACTGCAAACATGTTTTATCTTGAAAATTTATCTGGAACATTTGCTTAACTGGAACAATTTTGCATATTCACTTCCATCTGCTTATGAAATATTCCCTTGGATAAAACTACTTCTTGTTCTGAATATTCAATGTTAACTTTTTTCCTCAGCTCTTTAATAAATTCACATGTTTATTACAAACACAAATCAGGTGGTTTCAGGTACTGTAAATATTACATAGGTGCATGTTTGTCATTCTTTTGTTTAATACATTTCAGAGTTTAACCTGCCATTTGTTGATGTACATTGAAACTGTATATAATAATTCATCTAAAGGCAGTTTCCAAAGCATTATAAACAACACGTAACATTTTTTGGATGTGTTTTGATGGTTTACCATCTCTCATAATATGGGAACTAGTGTAATAAACTTTTAGGGTGCTATTGATTGAAATTTTTTCGCGGATGGATTCAGAGAAGCCTAAGGTTTTAGTTTATTTGTCCCTTTTAGTTTATGTATGTGAAACATTATTTCACATTTTGTCTTTAGTTTTATAGAAATATAGTAGGGCTGAAATAAGATACTGCATGTGAAGTTACCATCAAAATTGTCTGACCATCTTTGTATCTTTAACAGCAACTTCTACCCCCCAGCCCTGAAATAAAGCCTGTTCTTATTCAAGGCTGCTGAAGTATGATTCCTAGTGAGGAGAAAGAGTTCCAGATTCTATTCCAGTTTTCTGATATAATCCCCTTGCTATACCCTTGACTCTCTTCTCCCTTTTCTCCTGTCTGTGCCTGGCTTTCACTTGCCCCTGTGCTAAGTTTCTTGAATTTAACTGTCTACTGGATAACTCTGGACTGTCTACTTAAGCATTCAGTTTTGGGTTTTCTCTGATGCTCCCCTTTGGCTCTGCATTTTTTTTTTTAACCTTTGGATCTTTATAGATTTGTTCCAAAGCACCCATACCCTGCCCAGATTCTTAGAACCTGGCTCACAATCTGAAATCCCAGGAGCTGCTTATCTAGGAGGGAAGCAGACAGGTACTATGTTCGGCACTGGTGCCACGAAGAGGAAAAGGAACACAATCTTTGTCCCAAGAAACTTTTCACCTCTTGCAGTGAGGGGTATAGAGATATACAGATTCTTCTGATGTGATAAATGTAGTATGAGTCCATGCATAAAATTTTGTAGGAACAAAGGAGAAGGCCACAGAATCAAGCGTCACGGTTAGGGAAGATCATTTGAAAGTCATGTCAGTTGAAATGAGGCTTAATGATGTGAAGGCAGTATCTAGGTAGAACATGTGTCTGAAAAAGACTGTTTTTATTTTAAAGCAAATCATGGGATACAGAAACAACATAATATTAATAAAGAAATACAAGTGTTTGGCTATTGCCAGGATGTCATATGCAATGTAAAAAGGCAAGAAATGATGCTGAGGAAAGCAGAGGTCAGATAATGAAAACTCTGTATGCTACAGTGAAAAACATGGGCTCATCTTGTACTTATTATAGTGTGATAGAAAAGTAATGCTTGCAATGCTTTGCTGTTTCATCTGCTTATATGCCAAATGATACCCATTTATTCTTTCTCTAGAACTAGCACTGCAATTTAGTTTTGGAGTCCCCACCTCTCCTTTATTTTCTCTGTGTGGTTGGGTTGATGTTGGGTCTACTCCCAACTCAGGCATACTATACAGACCAGAATGTTAAAAACATTTCATGCAGCTGATCACAGCTGGTCCTTTCTTTAGTTCTTCCACCCCCACCCCCACTACCACCTTAAATCTCCTAAATCCTTACCGTGATAGTGATTATTATGGTGCATGTATACAGTATGTGGAACAGTGATGATTGAGCTGGGGAAGATGGAAGGAAACTACTATCTGCTAATAATGGCTCAAAAAAAAAAAAAAAAAAAAAGAAGTCCTACAGAATAAACAAATCTCTCTAATTCCTGGCTGGTGATAGTTCTAGATTCTAAGCAAGTAAGAGTCTTCCTACTTCTTTCCCACTTTCTTTCAGGATTGTGGGTTCATTTTGCTTCAGGTGGCTAAGTGTGGATAGACCATCAAACTGTGTTTTTTTTTTTTCCCCACCATATTGCTATTCATGTTATAATTACTGCAAGCTCTTCTAGTAATCTGACAGTATTGTGAAGTTAGGAAGATCCAGCTATCCAAAAATATCCTCTCTGAAATATTTCTCGTGTAACTCTAAGGCAGAAATCTAACATTTATAATAGCAATTTAGTGTTTTCAAGTTAGTTTTCCCACTCAAGATTTATTTCATTTGCACATCAACTCTGTGAACTAGGCAGTATAAGAATTTTTATCTTAAAGATGAGAAAAAATCAAGCTTCTCTGTGACTGGGTGGCCCTAGTTCATACAGCAGGTTGAGCCATGAATAGAAGACTGAATTCAGAGTCTGAAGTCTTTCTCTTTATCATACTGCCTCTCTGTAAGTCTAACAGTACGTTTAGAAGATGAGTAGGGAAAATGTTCACCTCCTTTCTTTGCTAATAAGGGAGCTAAAGCACAAGAGAAAACAAAATAGTGGCTGGATTTGAAATAAGAGACAAATGCAGGTCTTTTCACTTCTCAGCTTGTGAGCTGTCAGCTTTATCTGTGACATCTTTTTGCATAACTCTATAGCTAGTTTCCTGGCACACATATAGCGCTGGCTGGTTTTATTACTGCAGGGCTATTCCTCTCTGATCTTTTGTCTAGTGCTGGGACATAGTTAGGAATGCCATTTGCACTGTATTGTGAGGCAGGATGTGAATATGGCTTCCTTAACCACAGAAGAAAAATGGTAGCTATTTGTCAGACTCCGAATCTGTGTACCCAAATTCTATTTTACCGGCAAGGTGCTTATGATGAGCACCCAAAGTACCTATTGTGGCACATGTAGCAATTTGACATATAATTCATATATACAAAGCTTCTAAAATATACCTTGTTTGAAATGATTTTGGAACTATGATTATAAACAGGGGCCTCCCTGGCTGTCTGTTCACCTTGGGGTCATGATTTTATCTTTCAAACATTTTCTCAGAAGAGTATTACTGCTAAATGGGCTTTCTTACCAGTTTGCCTGTTGAACTCTGGTAAGCCTAGAGTTGTTCGGGAAAATGTTTTAACTCCATCCTATTTCTGCTTGGCTAGAAAAAGCTTTTAATCTCTGGAAGGCTCACATTTTGTAAATGTGTGTAGTAAAAGTAGTTTCTTCAAGAAAAAGAATGTCACTGCTTTCTAAATATGAAAAATAATTGTATGGCTTAGGTACATTTGGCAGTTTTATATCAACATGCCCATCTCTGGAAAGTGTTTATTATTGCATGAATATTGTGTCTTATCCCAGTTTCAATATGTAGGTTCAATAAACAGGTATCAGAGTGTGTGTACAATCACACTGAATGCTATCTTTTTAAAAAGGCCCTAGTAGAAGTTCTAAATATTCAGGTGTTCAAAATAATTAACGTTTATTGTGGTAGTGTTGGAGGGTGCAACTTAAAATGAGAACCAGTTTAAACATGTTATGATCTTTGGAGAATACATGCTGGAAATGTTGCGAATGAAGGATAATTTTACCTTTCATGTTTTTTGGTTAGATACTATGTGGTGCTGATTTTTTTTTTTTAAAGATTTTATTTATTTATTTGACAGAGATCACAAGTAGGCAGAGAGACAGGCAGGGGGGTGGCAGGGAGGAAGCAGGCTCCCAGCTGAACAGAGAGCCTGATGCGGCGCTCAATCCCAGGACCATGAGATCATGACCTGAGCCGAAGGCAGAGGCTTTAACCCACTGAGCCACCCAGGTGCCCCTATGTGGTGCTGATCTTGATTTATTTAAAACAGTATCTTTATATTATAGTTCTTTATTTAGAATGTTTAAGTTAATATTTCTTTTCTTTATGGATAGGAACATTTCAAAAGGAAAGTGACACTAGCAGCCTTTGAATCTGAATCCTTTGTTGGAATCATTAGATTTTCCCATTGGATGATTGGTTTTTCTTCTACTGAATAGAAGGATTCTTTAATTATGCTAGCTCAGTTAATAAAGAGACACAGAATTCTAGAATGTTAGAACTGGTATTAGTAACTGTCTAATGACTGAGCACAGCTCACATAAAAAAATACATTTTATTTTGCAACCAAATGTACTTGTATTAATATTCCCTCACCTGCTCTACCCACAAATAATAGGCATAAATAAATAAATAGATAAATTAAAAAAAAAACTGGAACAGGACTTTTGTGAAAAAATACTTATGCTTTGAGTGATAAACCTTGGCATTTTTTCTTCTCAACTACTTCATTCAGAAAAAAATTGCTGATCTCAACCCACTAGCACCAACTATATACTTTGTGGGGCTCAAAGCAAAATGAAACTATGTAATAAAAATTACAAGATGGCAATAGCAAATTATTAATCCAAATTGGGGCTATTCTGAGCTTGGGGCCTGTGAGGATGCCCAAGTTTTACACCAGTGAAACCATCTCTGCTCACCACTTCCAAATGGGTTGTGGCCAGCAGTTATGAAACACAGCTCTAGAGGGAAAAAATGAAACAAGATGGGACAGAGGAGGGAGAGAAACCATAAGAAATTCTTAATCTCAGGAAACAAACAGGGTTACTGGGGAGTGGGGGAGGGATAAGGTGGCTGGGTTATGGACACTGAGGAGGGTATGGGCTATGGCGAGTGCTATGAATTGTGTAAGACTGATGAACCACAGACCTGTACCCCTGAAACAAATACTACATTATATGTTAATAATAATAATAATAAAGCAGATTCAGACCTATAAATACAGAGAACAAACTGATGGTTACCATAGTGAAGTGTGTAATGGGCAAAATGGGGGAAGGGATGGGAGACACTGGCTTCCAGTCATGGAATGAATAAGCCATGGAAATAAAAGGTACAGCATAGGGAATATAGTCAAAGATATTGTAGTTGCACTGTATGGTGACAGATGGGAGCTACACTTGTGGTGAGCATAACATAAGGTATGGGCTTGTTGAATCACTACGTTGTACACCTGAAACTCATGTAACACTGTATGTCAACTATATTGAAATTTAAAAAATTTTTTTAATAAAATAAAACAGCTCTGGAACAACTCTCTCATTTCACAGATGCAAAGGCCAATTGAAGTTTAGTGAATCAAGAAAAAAAAAATTAAGTGCAATAGAATGGAAATTCTCTGACTTCTTCCCTGGTGCTCTTATCACTAAACTTAGAATGATTACTCTTGTGATCAGATATTAGAGTTATGAATTTTCTGGCTTTTTGTGAGTTCTCCCCCTCCTCTGATTCCAACTCTTTTTTTTTTTTTTAAGTTTAACTTTGATTCAGACATTGTTGAAATTGTTTCTAATAACACTTAGTCTATTTTAATGAGTTGGTAAGAGTGAATTATAAATAATGACTGACCCTTCCTCCCTCCTTCCTTCCTTCCTCCCCACCCCCACCTTTGAGGATTTTTGAACCACCAACTACTACTGTGTAGTATTGTCATTGTTCTAAGGTAATTAAGAGAAAGAAAGAAAGAATTAATGTAAGTTTCAGATTCTGGGTCAAGGAAGAAAATCATAAAAAAAAAAAAAATTATAGAGACCAGTACTATCTAGTAGAGACTGAGATGAGAGATGGGGGAGTAAAATAAAGAGGTTATGTTTAGAGAGGAAGGGAAACTCGTTTTTCTGAGCCTGAAGGGGAAGATGAGAGGATAACTTGTACATAGGACATTCTAAGTGTATACAGAAGAAGAAATGTGTCCATGGTTTTTATTTCTACACAGAAATGACACCCAGGGTCATTGCACAGTAAGGATGGTGTGTAGGAAGGTAAACAGAATAGGTTTAGGAAAGCTACCAGGGGAGTCTAAACAGACTGAGAGATCATGGTTTTCTACAAAGGATACTCAACAAGAAAAAGTTAAATAATGTATTCAAAGTTCTGTATTTGTCTACCCAAATAAATTTAGTAAGATACATTATTGAATTACAATAATAAATGTAGTATAAAAATTAATAACAAATTTAATTGATTATTAGGCAGAATCCAGATTGTTTTCAGAGCAAAAGTGAATCTGAGCCACTTAAAATGGGCTGTTTAAAATAGTCCCCAATCTGAATCTACAATATTTTGTGTGTTTGTTAGGGAAGTATATCAAATAGTTTTGTGTTTAGGTCTAGGCTGTATGTCAGGGATTAAATGGGCAATACAAATTAAAGCTTATTTCTTGGCTTTTTTTTTTTTGGCTTTTTATTGAGATATAATTAACATACAATATTATATTAGTTTCAGGTACACAGTGAAATGATTCAATATTTGTATATATTGCAAAATAATTACCGTATTGCAAAATAATTACCACAGTAAGCCTAATTAACCTCCACAATAAATTACAAATTTATTTTCTTGTGATGAGAACTTTTCAGATCCTTTTCAGATTTCTTAGCCATTTCCAAATCTACAATACAGTATTATTAACTATAGTCACCATGCTGCACATTACATTTCCAGGACTTACTTATTTTACAACTTAAAGTTTATACCTTTTGGCTTCTTTTGCCCATTTCACCCACTCTTCATCCCCTACGTCTGGCAACCACCAATCTGTTCTTTGCATCTATGAGTTCAGTTTTGTTTTTGTTTGTTTAGATTCCACATATAAGTGAAATCATTAGGTATTTGTCTTTCTCTGTCTGACTTACTACATTTGGCATAGTGACCTCAAGGTCCATTCATGTTGTTGCAAATGCGAGGATTTCCTTCTTTTTTATGGCTTAATAATATTTTCATTGAATATTAGGAATGGAATTGAATATGTGAATTCTACAAAATTCACAATTTCTTTTTTCATTCATCACTGGGCACTTAGATTGCTTCCATGTCTTGGCTATTAGAGATAATGCTGCAGTGAATATGGGGATACCTGTGTCTTTTAGGATTTCTTTAATCCATCTCTTTATTCTTAACAGAAGTCAAGGGAGGTGCAGAAAAGTGAATGAAATTTAAAAAATAATCAACCAAAATATCATCCTGTGTTGTTATTTATTATTGAAACGCACAGTGTTTGATTCTATATAGTCAACCCATGAGGGAATAGCACTTCAAAAAATGTAAATGAATGTTAATCGTTCCTTGTTAGACTTCCAGATATAATTCTGTATTATAATGGCATTCATTTATTAATTTAAGAACTTTGAAAAAGGCATAAGCTTCTGTCAGATTTGAAAATATCAAAGTATTTTTTTAAGATTTTATTTATTTATTTGACAGAGAGAGAGATCACAAGTAGGCACAGAGGCAGGCAGAGAGAGAGAGAGGGGGAAGCAGGCTCCCTGCTGAGCAGAGAGCCTGATGGGGGGCTCGATCCCAGAACCCTGAGATCATGACCTGAGCCGAAGGCAGAGGCTTAACCCACTGAGCCACCCAGGCACCCCTCAAAGTATTTTTATCTCTATCCTAAGTTCTTTTCTCTTATTCCATACTTAGTTCTGTTACTCTTTTTTTCCCTCCCCTTTAAGTGCTTGTGTCCCAATTTCAGGCAGGACCTAATTTAGAAAGTGTTGAAAACTTTAAGAAGTCCTCTCACCCAGCGTTGGGCTGCAGGGCTTCATAGTAACCGACACTGTGAAATCAACACATATGGCTCGTCCCCCCCTCCCCCCATTTCATGTTACTGGCCGTAGAGAATTTGGGAATCTTTTACAAAAACATATCATTGTGAGTTCTTAGCACATATATCTTAAGAACTATGCTTAGATCAACCTGAAAGAGAACTATTTTGTGTTTGTCTTTCCCCCAGGTCTAAGAGAAGATCAAAAAGTTAGTATGTCTTAGGTAGGCCTTTTGTGCATTTTCGTGCCCATTCATGATCTTTTAATGGCATGGAGTTGTGTGATGATTAAAGGCTCTTAGCATCTCTTTATGAGGCCTTTTAAATGTCAAACAGCTGGGCACACAGTAGGTATAAAATGTCCTCTGCAATGATCAGAGCAAGTTTTCAAAATAAGTTGAATGCTTCCCACTGTCACACTGAGGCTTCAAGATAGCTATTAAAAATAGTTACCCCAGGGGCGCCTGGGTGGCTCAGTGGGTTAAGCAGCTGCCTTCGGCTCAGGTCATGATCCCAGCGTCCTGGGATCGAGTCCCACATCGGGCTCCTTGCTCATCAGGGAGCCTGCTTCTCCCTCTGCCTCTGCCTGCCATTCTGTCTGCCTGTGCTTGCTCTCTCCCTCTCTCTGACAAATAAATAAATAAAATCTTAAAAAAAAAAAATAGTTACCCCAACAGTTTGCGTATTAATACCATGAAATATTCTTATATTAACTTTTTAAATAAATCCTGATCACCTATGATAATTTGTTTCAATAATTTTAGGAATAGCAATCCCTTAAAAAGATCATTGGTGAACAGCATTTAAGATCTAAATGACTGCTTCTATCTGTTCAACAACTTCTCAGTAGCTTTCTTAATCTAAAAAATAATGCAAGAGTTCTCTATGCCTTGATTAAAATTTAGATGAATCAAAATTTCTGGAACATTGTTTCTTTAGCATGGTATTTTTTATTTGTAATACTAAAAACTTTTTTTATTAAAAACACCTCTGAGTGAAACATAGTTTAATGTGTTTCTTTTTGACGAGCTTTCTAAGAGCCTTTAAAATGCTGGTATTCATTGTGACTCTCTTAGGGAGGGGGACCCGAATGTGGCATTTTCAACATTTATTTGACTAGTTTTGAGAAAAGGCACCTCAGGGGACAATTATATAGAACATGTTTTGGCAAAAGCTGATAGAGAGCATGTTTGAGTTTCTGTTTACACATTCAAGGACATAGTCATAGAGTATAGAAAAAGTGTCAAATTTTTGTTAGGTTATAAAAAAATGTGTTATCTTAGGGTGAGGCAATCTCATGTGAAGTGGATGGAATGTGAGATATTTCCAAATTTAAAACAAAAACAAAATCTAAGCTCTCAGTTTTCTGTTAGCTTGTGAGGTGATTAACAGATCATCTTTAAATAAAGTTCCTTTATAGGCACTTTACTTAGTATGGAGAAGGAAAATGGAAACTCTGATCATTTTAGCTCTGAGAAAAATCTTTTTTTTTTTTTTTAAGATTTATTTATTCATGAGTACTTTATAGCTTTCTGTGTATAGATTGTTAGTCTCTTTGGTTAGGTTTATTCCTAGGTATCTTATAGTTTTGGGTGCAATTGTAAATGGGATTGACTCCTTAATTTCTCTTTCTTCTGTCTTGTTGTTGGTGTAGAGAAATGCAACTGATTTCTGTGCATTGATTTTATATCCTGACACTTTACTGAATTCCTGTACAAGTTCCAGCAGTTTTGGAGTGGAGTCTTTTGGGTTTTCCACATATCGTTTTAGAGAGAGAGAGTGAGGGAGAGGGGCAGAGGGAGAGGGAGAGAATCCAAAGCCGACGCCCTGCTGAGCCCCGAGCCTGAGGCAGAGGCAGGCCTCAATCCCACAACCCTTAGATCTTGACCTGAGCCAAACTCAAGAGTGGATGCTGTCAACCAACGGAACCATCCAGGCGCCCTGCTCTGAGAAAATCTTAAATGGTTTAGGGTCTTAAATGACCATGGGAAAGGGGACTTGTATTGGGCACTAAGGGAAAAGCTGTACTTTTGGATTCTATGTGTTGAGGTCCATGACCTCTAAATCATTGGGCTGCAGATGATCTTGCAAAGATGGGGCTATCACGAGCGAGACTGAGACTGTACCAACATGATTTTCCCATAGATGAAAGAGAAGATAGAAGATCTCCACCCAGAGGCACCTGGGTGGCTAAGTCGGTTTAAGTGTCTGCCTTCAGTTCAGGCCATGATCCCAGAGTGCTGGGATTGAGCCCTGAGTCTGGCCTCCTGCTCAGTGGGGAGCCTGCTTCACCTTTTCCTACTCCCTCTGTTTGTGTTCTCTCTCTGTCAGATAAAGAAATTAAATCTTAAAAAAATAAATAAATAAAAAAGGAGGAAGACCTCCCGCATGTAGTTGATCGATGATAACATAGAAAGTAATAATAGTGATTATGTGCTTAGTGCTGTGCTAAAGTGCTTTGTGTGGATCATTTCACAAAGAGCCCACATAAAGTCAGTATAATTCCTATTCCCAATGTTAGATAAGGAAAGTGAGGCCTGGAGAAGTTGCATATTTTCCTCCCATCTCACAGCTAAAATGTGAATGAACCAAGGGACATAAGAACAGGACATCTGACTTCCAAGCCCACGTTTCTAAACACTAGAGGTTTGCCTTCTGTGAAATGTTTTAGCATCAGTAATACTATTCCTAATAACAAAGTATGTCATCGACAGGTCCCTTCTTTATTAAATGGAGGCATCTCTGTGGCAAAGATGTCCCAAGTTTTTTGAACACTTACTATAACTAGTTACTGTTTGAATATAAAATTTCCTCCTATTTTCTTCTCTTCCCAGATATGATACTGTAACTTGTATTTGTATCTAAGGTTTCGGGAGTTGAGGAATAATTTCAGGTAAGGAGATAGAAAAGCTTATGTTAGTTAAGAAGAAAGTGAAGGATTTTTGGAATAAAACAAGGAGAGAGGTGGGGAAAATGTATTTTAATAATTTCAAGATTATGAAAGGAACAGAGTGGAATAAATGATGCAATATTGATGTAGTGTGTGATTTTAAAATTAAGTCAAAGACTGCATGGGTGGTCCCCTGTAGTTGAATTCCTCCATGCAAATGGCCGCAGTATAACTTGCATTTGCTTCAGGGACGTCTCTCAGGACCAATCAGTTCTCATGCTCTTGACCACGCGATGCAATAGACCTAATGGAGGAGTCACGGCTGCTGTGGGCAGATCAGTTCCTATGGGTGATTCTAATAGCTTCAGAGCCCAGCGTTCTTTGCTAATTTCTCATTTCCATTCTCACTGTCATAGTTCAGACCCTTATTACCTCTTGTCTGGCGTACCAGCTGGTCTGATTACCTTTGGTCTCACATCTCTCAAAGTCACCCTACAGAGTTTAAGGTTTTTGGAGCCCCGTTTTTTATCATGTCACTCTCATGATCAGAAGTTTCCAGTGGGTTGCCATCACCTCCTGAATGAAGAGCAGACCTTTAGCCTGGCATCTGTCTCTTGAACTGGCTGTAACCCACCTGTTTTGCCTTATCCACACTATTAACTTAGTGTGTCCTTCATCTGTGCTTATCAGCAGCTGCCTGTGACCCATTCCTGCATGCTGTCCCCTTTACTTTTTGCTTTTCTGTCAACTAAAGTACCCTTCTCCTCTCTTTGTTCCATCAGTGGCATCTACATAGACCACTCTTTTTTTTTTTTCCTTAAACTACTTAATGAGGTATTGTTGACGTGTAAAAAGCTGTACATATTTCATGCATACAAGTGTTAGTTCTAGATCCCATGCTATATAGCAGATCTCCAGATTTTTTTATCTCATATGGAAGAAACTTGGTATCCTTTAACCATTACGTTCCCAGTTCCTCTTCTCCTCAGGCTCTGGCAGCCATTCTGAGTTTGAGTATTCTAGGTTCCATCTATCGGGAGGTCACATAGTATTTACCTTTATTACTTAAAATAAGTCTGGCTTATTTTACTTAGCTCATTGTCCTCCAGGCCCGTTCATGTTGTCACAAATGACCAGGTTTCCTTCTTTTTAAAGACTGAGTAATATTCCATTGTGTGTATATGCTACATTTTTTTAAAATCCCTTCATCTGCCAATGGACATTGCTGTTGCTTCACACATGTATCATTTAATGTCCTTTACAAATGTCTCTTCTTTGTCAAACTCTCGGACATTTTACTACAGTGAGGAACTTTTTGTCTTCTGAACTTTATGAGTAGAGTTTTTAAAAGTTTTTATTTAAATTCCAGTTAGTTAACTTATGGTGTAATATTAATTTCAAGTATACAATTTGGTGATTCAACCCTTCCATACAACACCCCGTGCTCATTACAAGTGTACGAGTGCTGAGCTCTATGACTGGATTTTTGATCTCTTGTCTATACAGCAAACATATTTTTCTTTAGATTACAGCTGGAGTACATCTTCATGACTGGATTTTGAGGTTATGAAATTCAGAGGCTACCTCTTGGTCATCTGTGTACCCCATAGTGACTAGCCTTAGAACCGTATCATAGTAACTGGTCAAAAATATTGGTTGCACTCATATGACCTGGCTCCCACCATTCCTGAGAATATTATCCACAAAATCCTGAATCCTCAAAGTGCTCACAATTTTTCTTTTACCCTACTTGTTCTTCCAGCACCCTCATTCTTTCTCCTGAAAAATCATCCCAAGTGGAATTAAAGTCTTAATTTGTATAATTATTTATTGTTGGTCTTTGTAAGACCTGAGAGTAAGTCTGCATAGCCCATCAGTATATCCTCAGAACTAACACAGTACCTGGAACTTGGAAGCTGCATAATAAATATTATTTGAATGAATGAATAAGTCTGCTAGCATTATCTGTTTCCAAAACACCTGAATAAGAGCTATTCATTCAGGGGTATTTAATTTGTACTTGCTGTATCGAGTACATTGTTGGGGGCTCAGGAAACAAAAATTGAGAAAGAATTCCTTCGTGTCAAATGAGACAAAATCCTTTATTAAATCTAATCAATTGGCAAAAGGTGGTTAGCCATCCACTTTGGTTTTAGTGATGCTGCCTGCACTAGCTTGTCCATAAAGGAATCACAGAATGTCTCAAAGCCTCACCTACATTCCTAGTAAAAAAAATACAGTCTGCCTTGCCAATAAGGCCTATTTGACTCTTTTAATTTACACCATTTATCAGATACCTGCAGCCATTTCTTCAGGGGTGTAGCTAGAACCCCATGTGAATACTGTCAGTGAACATGAATCCACTGTTCAAGATTCAGCTGACAATAGAGAACGTATCAACTTTAGATGCTTGACAGCACCCCTGTATTTAGATGATCTGTCTTAGAGTCCTACCCGAAGTTCAGATGAAATTCTTAATATTCAAGTGGGTTACGCTAAGAGGCGCATTATTCATAAATCTTCCTGATTTTTTAAAGCTTTGAAACTTCATCGGGTTAGGTCAGCATATCCTGGGCTATTACTATAGAACAACATTGTAAAAATCTGTTTTTGGCTTTTATTGGAGTCATATAAGAGATGGTCCTATGTACAACATCTCCACATATTAAAATAAAACAGCAATTAAGCAATTTATTATTCATAAATTTATTCAGTGTTTATAGATGAGGATCCATGTCCTCATGTATATATTTTTTTCCAGAATTTAGAGTTAAGATAAACTTTGCCCACCATTGTGCTTCCTTTCAGTAGTTAATGAAAGATTTTCAAATCATTTTATTTATATGTATATGTATGTATATATGCAACATATATTATACATATATGTGTCGCATTATACATACATACCTATATCTATGATAGCCTGGGAGTTAAAAACTAAGTCTTTTGCTTAGATTCCTTTATCTTGGGTTTTATTCTATAATCACTTTTCTTTCCCTCTCCCTTCCCACTTATTGCCTGACTCTTTTATTTATTTATTTTTTCTGTGCTTTTGAAAACAGTTCTACTATATTGATTACTTGCATTGTGGTTTGAATCAATTATTTTTGGATGTAGTTGGAGGCCTAAATAAGTAATGCCTAAATAAATAATAGACTTGTCTTTAGACATCCATATCCTCTCTTATAAACATTCATTGCAGGAGTTAATTGGAAATGGAACTAAATATTACTTTGATTAATTTGTGTTTATTAAATTTCCTCGGTGTACTTTATAGAACCTGTGAAGCTTCTAGTGTCTGCTCTAACACAGCTTGAATGGTATTTTTAGGGAGACAGCATTGAATTTTTCCTGTATTTTAATGAGCATTATATGCACAGATTAATTTTTTTGTTCAACATTCCATATTGTTCCTTCTGCTTTGAAATGAAAATTGAAAATGCTTAAATGAATTAATTGAAAAGTTGTTTACTATCACTGTAACTCATATATGTATTTTCATGTCCTCAGCTGAAATGCAATTTTCTAATGCTTGACACAGGTAATACTGTTTAATGAATCACAGCCGAGTTCACTTTTAGCTCCTTTAAACTGGGAAAAAAGAAAAACACACCTCTCTTCCATTCTTTACTGCTATGAGTATAAAAAATGTGGAGATGTGCAAGCTGCTCACAATCTAAAAAGCAATCCTAGACTTACTGGCACACCTGTTCTTCACATTACCATTAGTAGAGTATAATTCTCTACCATTATTCTCTACCATTAGTAGAGTACAATTCTCTAGAAACAAATATCAGTTCCATCTTACAATGTCCAACTGATAGAAAGGAATATTTAAATATACAGACATGACCAGTCATGGACAAAAATTTGGTCCTTGGGGCACCTGTGTGACTCAGTCCTTAAGTGTCTGCCTTTGGCTCAGGTCATGTTCCTGGGGTCCTGGGATCCAGCTCTACATTGGGCTTCCTGCTCCACTATGGAAACTGCTTCTCCCTCTCCCACTCCCCCTGCTTGTGTTCCCTCTCTCGCTGTCTCTCTGTCAAATAAATAAATAAAAATATTTTTTAAAAAATTGACCCTTGTATTCTACCAGCACCTCTTCTGCTTTTGGGGCACTTGGCTCTCAAAAAAAAAAAAAAAAAAAAAAGAATACTACCCTCAAGTTGTGTATCCTAGATAGTGTTCAGCAAAATACTTCTGAAAGAAAGACTGTAGGAACGGGGATTCTTGATCAAATACATATGGAAAGCACAATATATTATACCTCCATTTTTCTTGGAGAGTGCCAATTTCTATTAATATGAAGGCTCTGAGAACTCCTGCAGGAAAGAAATATGTTACATTGTTAAATTTAGCATTTTACTAAAAGAAAAATTTTTCTATTCAGAACAAGCAAACATACAACGCCCTGGGGAATTATTCTAGTTGCTATTGTTACGAGTACAATTTGGCTAGGGGTGCTGTAGGAACTCTCTTAATACCTGGGACTTACTCCCATGCTCTCTGATTCTTATGGAATCATGGAACATCTGAAGGACCTCCGTAGATCATGTTGCCTAGTCGTTTTCAAGCTGTAGCATGCATGATAACCACCAATGGAAGGTATGTTAAAATACAGATTGCTGGGCTCCACGCCTACAGTTTTTGGCTCAGTAGGTTTGAATAGGAAGCTGGAAATTTGGATTGTAACAAGTTCCTAGGTGATTTCAGTGTTGTTAGTCTGGGGTGATCCTTTGAAAACTACTGATAGAATGGTTTGATATAGTCCACCATATTTTCCCCCACCTTCCAGTATTTGAAACTTGCTGATATATTTTTTGCTTTCAATTTCCTCAAGTATCCTTAATTGTCTAGAACATATCACTTATCCACAAACCACTAGGATCGAATATACCAGGTAGTCACTCATTAGCTGTGGACTTATTTCTTGAAAGAACAACAGTTTGCTCTCTCAATGACCTGCATTTACTGCCCCTGGGTGCCTTAGTTCTTTAATTGTTTATCAATCTGTATATTCACTCATTTACTTTTTGAATGAAAGCTTGCTGGGTACATATTATAGGCTGGGGACTCTCTGAGATGTTGAGCTTAAAGTAGAAAAGAAAACAGTTCAGGTAGCTACTCTCATGGAGCTTATGTTTGAGGAGGGGAAACAAAATAAACAGGTAATCACATAAATAAACAGGATAATTTCAGACAGTGATGAATCAAACAAACAAAAACAAAACATAGTGATGCTAGAGAGAATGTTTATGAGGGACTTACAGATACCGTGGTCAGAAAATGAGCACTCCAAGGAGGCAGCATCTGAGCTGAATCCTCAGTGGCTTGTCTTTTTAATATTATTCTCCTTTGGATT
This sequence comes from Enhydra lutris kenyoni, assembly GCF_002288905.1. NCBI lineage: Eukaryota > Metazoa > Chordata > Mammalia > Carnivora > Mustelidae > Enhydra > Enhydra lutris. The sequence continues at coordinate 22,385,770 of NW_019154105.1, read as the reverse complement.
TGGCCACCTAGTGTCTGCAGTGGTGATTTTACTGTCAGCCCCACTGTTTCTTTCGACTTTGATGCCCTTTGCATTACATTCTCACAGCATTACTGCTTTGCTTAGGGCAATGGATCAGAGATGCTTCTACCCCAGACGACCTCTACTCCATAAGCTGTGTCACTCCTGGCCATTCTCTTCTCAGCAGTTCTCAGCTCCTGCTCCACCTCTCTGACTTTACTAGCAAGAGGGAATAAGATAAACTGTCTACTTCACCAACTCTTCTTGAACAGTTCCTAAAAAGGAAATATATATACATTGTTTTTATCAGGTCTTATATAAATATATATATTTATAAATATATATATATATATTTATTTTTTTAATCAGGTCTTTCCATCTCTGAAATATTAAAAATAACTTAAAAATATAATGAGCTGAACTTAGTTTTCCTATTGTTTTTTTTCTCCTAATTGTACCCATTGGGGTAATACAGATCTAATCTAATCCTCTACATAGGATGACTCTTCAGATATTTGAATACAACCACCCTGTCCTTCATATCTCCTGTGAGATTCTCCTTTCTTAGGCAAAACTTTCCTAGTGCCTTTGAATCAGTCGTTCCTTATCGGATATGCCTTTGAATCTATTGTCTCTTCTGCTTTCTCTCCTTCATTTGCCCTTTACTTTGTCTTTAACCATTACTCCAGCTATGGTTTGAATAATGGAGAACAAAGTAGGACTATTACCTCTTCTTGATCTAATTACTATTCATCTATGATGCAGCATACATATACAGGGGCTTTTTGTTTCTTTAGTTTTGAATATTAATCTCATTTTTTAAAAACTCAAATTGAGTTTGGCTAACCTCTTCTTCCCTAATTAGGTTTCCCTGCACATTTGCCATAATAGTGTCCCTTCTATCACTTCACTTACATAGCACCAACTTTATCATGTCAGGTACTTTTCTAAGTGCTTTAAGTACATTAACTCACTTAATTCTTAAACAACCTTGTGAAATTGGAACTATAATTAACCCCATTTTATAGATAAAGAAAGCAAGTCACAGTGAGGTCAAATGACCTGTCAGAAGTCATACAGCTATTGCCAAGTGATGGTTCCAGAACCTGAACCCTGACATCCCTGTCCCGGAGTTTGTGCTGTGAACCATGAGGTTCTAATACTCATAATTCTGTTGCAGTCAAGAACAAGACCTTTAATTATCCCTGTGAACTTTCATGTCATAAGATTTACTCTGATTTTTCCAGTCTGTCAAGATTCTTTTTGTCCTGACTGTGTCATCCAATACATTCAATATCCCTAACAAGTTCGTGTCTTCCATAAACATAGAAACAATTTATTAAAGTACTCTATCTATCTATCCATATATCATCTATCAGTCAGTCATCAATCTATTTAGAAATGATGTATCATTCATCATCTGTTCACATGTTCTGAGAATCGTCAGCTGATGAAAACTTTACTCTATCTCGGGTTAAATGCGCAATGTCTATGGCATCCCTTTCCACCCTTTATTTCATATTTTAGTAAAAACTTTTGGCCCATGATGACTGGCAGAATGTTTCCTGGATCTCCTAGAAGGAAACAAATGACACCAGTTGAACTGGATGTTAAAAGGCAAATTGTATGAACTTTAAATTTCCTTCTAGGCGGTGATCGTGGAAACAGAGCAAAACTGTCAGACATTAAGGTTGGTAAAAGTCCTTTGACAATAAAGAGGATGTCATAAACATCCCTAGTTTAGAGGGATTTGGCCAACAGTTGTGTAAAAGGTAGTAGGAACAGTGATAGCTAGAGTCATGCTATGAATCCAGGGAGTTAGAAGAAAACGCAAAAACTATTGCCAGGACAGAACACTGGGATTTTAAATTCACAAGAACTCTACCATAATGACCTGAAAGGTGCTGATCTTCTTAGAAAGAAATGTATATACTGCACTAAAAGAGGTATGAATATGCCTCATAATATGTAACATTGTGTAGCATTTGGCTAAAACAGGAATCAGTTGTGATTAGTTTCTTTAATTTTCTATTAAGTCAAGTATTAATATACCTACCAAATTTGGATATGCATAGGGTACAAGATAGAAGCTAGACAATCTTTTAAAATATTTTCCTGTAGTGATACTGAGAGATAACAAATAGAGAAAAGAATTATTTGTCTTTTTTATTATATCCCTAGAGCAGAGCTTCTCAACAAGAGTGCTGTTAGAGCTGGATAATTCTTTATTGTGGGAGACTGTTCTGTGAATTGTTAGCAGATTATTAGCCTGGTCTTGGTACTCACTGGATGCCAGTGGTATCCTCCCTGTTATGATAACCAAAAATGTGTTCAGACACTGTCATATATCGTGTGGGGTACAAAATTGCCTTCATGGAAAACCACTGAGTTAGACCATCAATCAGAGTGGAACCTCAAATATTTCTTGAATGAATTTAAAAAATTAAATGTATGCAATGTTTTCTGCTGTTACATTCCTATTAATTCTTCATTGTCTAACATATTTAGAAAGAAGGGCTAGAAATCGGGTTATGAAAGAAAGAGGGAGAGGGAGCGTTTTTCTTATATACTATTCCCAGTCAAGAAGAACATGTATTTAGGTTCAAATCCTACACAGATCAGCAAAAACTCTTCTCCCATTTGGTGAACACTTGGATTAGCACCTACCAAATCTTCTCCCTGGGTGATGACTAAACTCCCATTTGTAATTTGCCCCTTTACTCCAAAGTTTCCCTTTTCCTGAAGAGCTCCTTTAAAATACAAACACTCCAGGAAAAATTGCTTAATCCTTATTTTTAAGAAGAATGAGATCTTACATTTGGTATTTTCTCCTATACAACAGGATATGAGCCCTGGGGAGCCCTTGGACCTTTGAAAGTTTTAGAGGTCATTGCATTAGAGGGAGGAGGAAGTAAAGGCAAACTTCTCCAACCACTGAATTTTCCAGGCAATCTCATCAGTGTTGTTTATTAAATTCATATGTACGGTCTCCAGGATGCTCTTTGCATGCTCCTTCTTCAAGGACATGCAGCCAACATTAAATAACCAAATATTCAAGACTATGAGCCCTAGAAACTTAAGTTTGCTGCTCTAATTGCTAATCTCATGGTCATGGTTTAATATTTTTCTTAAATCGTAGTTAATTTGGAGATTACATTTTCCCATTTTGTATTTCCAAAGTTGTTGATATTTGTGAAGAACTAGTGCCAACACCTTTCAGATTTAGTCACAAGAATTCTCAGCCAGGCCACAACCTTTTAGCATAAGCTGCTAAGATTTTTTCTTTGGAACAGGCACTGGTATCTGCCATTCAAGTACTTGCTTGAGTTGATTTCTGCTTATTATTCATTAAAATACTTTTGTTAAAATATGTTTATGCATGCCTAAAATCTACATCATAGGCAATTTTTATGCTTTATTGACTGATTAAAATAATGAGTTTGAGTCTCCCACTTAGAGGTTATCATTCTCATTTTTAAGCACAGTGGTAATAGTCATACCAACTATATGTGAAGGTATTTCCTCCTGACCAATCAAGTTACCACATACTATAAGGGACAGTACATATATTCCTCACACACAAAAAATTTTACATAGAACAAATTGAGCTGTTTGCAGATGGTAGATGGTTACCTTCAAGCTGTCCCTGAGATAATGTATTCAGTTCAATTCAATACCTGCTTATTGTATACCTGTTGAAACTGAGAAGAGAAGAGCCAAAAAAAAGTTACTTGCTGGGCTGAGAAGATTTCCTTTTTGGACATTTAAATATTAGTGTCTCTTTCTTCATATGTTTATTTACTCATCTGGATCTTAACAGAATAGGAGGGAATTATGACAACACTAGGAAAGATATCACAATCAGACCTATCTATATCTTTATAGCCTTTTTAGAGTATGAATTGCATTCGCTTTTGCTATGATATTTCTGAAAGCCTTCCATCTATCTGTGTGGGAGATGTTTCTTCTTCTTCTTCTTCTTCTTCTTCTTCTTCTTCTTCTTCTTCTTCTTCTTCTTCTTCTTTTAAGTTTTATTTATTTAAGTGATCTCTGTACCCAACGTGGGGCTCAAACTCATGACCCTGAGATCAAGATTTGGATGCTCTACTGACTTAGCTATCCAGGTGCCCCTGTGTGGGAGATATTTCTGATGAATGTTCCATTAGTCAAAATATCCATAACTTCAGTAAATATCCTTGTCCATAATAGTTGTTATAGTCTGGGTTCATTTCATAAGGAAAAAAAAAAAAGCAATGTATAACTTCTTTCTTATTCATTTCTGGGCTTGCATGACTGCCTATAGGTTTTTGTCAATTATTTATATTATAAAGCAGTGGTATGGATTATCCACACGAGTCTGCTGGATCGTAGTTATGTTTTTCTTGGGAGTCTCAGGATCTGCTTTGGCAAGGAGGACATACTCTCCAGCTTTCTGGGGAGGGGTAATGCTTTGGAATGGCCAAATTCTGACATTCTGTTGTGCTTTGCTATACATTCCTCTCTTCACTCACTTGGAATGTTCCATGTTCCTGTAGTCTTGCTATTCTACAGAACACAGACTTTGGTGATAAAGCCAGATAAAGAAGAACATATGCAGCCCCATTTTCTTTTGTTGGATATTATTCTTTCATTAAAGGAAAGAGAAGGTATTTTGAAAGTGTCATATGTGATATATGTTTTGGAAGGCATGGGGAAAATAACTCTGTCTTGGAGAGTCTTTAAATTGCTTCAAGATAAAGACTATTGTCTTTTTAATGTTTTTATCTGAGGAGTATAGATATTTATAAAACAGTAGATACAAACTCACAGAAACAAAAGATCCTTCATAACAGATAAGAAAAGTAGATTTGCATGTTGTATCAGCTGCAGTGTAGGTCCCAGCATGTGGTTTCTTAAGGACAAACTGTACTACCCTAAAGTTCTATGGCTCTTCCTTTTACACACAAGATTCAATAAGAGAAAATAAAAAGATGGCTTATGTCTTTGACTTGTTCTTTTTTACACTTCCTTCTGTAACCGAACCAATGTAAGGTCACTTCTTGGTGAGTCAGAAACATTACCTGGTTGAGCGGTAGCACAAGTACTACTTATTTGCAGCAAGTAAGGAGATCATGGGAGATGGTTTCCAAAGCCATGACTCCCTGAGAAAGTGAATGGTTTCCTTTTGTTTGGGGTTAGGATGCATATCCTAACATAGATGGCTATCTATGTTAGGATCCTTAGATGCATATCTAAGACAAGAGTCTTGTCATCCTATGTAGAGGCCGGCATGAGGTCACACATCAGCCTTAAGGAAACTGCCTCTACGTACATAGTATGTTATGTAAATAAGACCGAGGCTTCTCCTGGGGCAGAGATTTTAGTGTAATATAATAAGGTAAAGGGTTTGTAGGTCATTCCAGTGGGCATTCCATGGTCCGCCTGAGCAGGGGTTTAGCACAAAAGTTCTGGGTGGTGTGGGCCTGTGGGAGGTCATGTCCTGGTAGTCATTATCACCCAAGGGGTGGTTTTGGGTTTCATTTGGCTGAGTTAAGAGGGAAGCCTGGAAGAAGAGTTTAAGGAAAAATGTAAGACAAAGGTTAGTGAGTACAAGCAGGTAGGCAGTAAAGGTCAGGTCTTGGGGGTCTACAAGATACTTTCAGTTTCTTCCCAAGTGCATAATAACGGTTTTTGATGACTTCTTAAAATCAAGATTCACGAAAAGATAATTGCACAAAAAAACTGTGGCTGAGGCACGTGCTGATCGTTGCTTTCTGTTCACTGGAGGTGAGTGATAGCAATATGACCAATGTTTGTAGTAGGTATGCTTCCCTCCATTTGGGGAATGACTCCCTGGGGGCATCCATTTATGTCCTCAGGAGCAAAAAGAAAACCAAAACTCTCATTCTGCAGAAATTGTTATATTGGTGTTATCACACTTGCAATCCTAATCTTCTCTTTTAGTAAAGTGGAAGAGAAGTTAAAGCTTCAGTTTGGCCAGAATCGTGTTGGGAAACCCAGTCGCTTGAAGTTGAAGTGCATATGCAACAGGAAATACCTGGTTAGTGGATTTAAAAAAAAAAAAATTACACCTACAATGCAGTTAGAATAAACTCTCCAGTGAATACCTTACATGCCACCCAAGGGAGAGCAGTTTTTCTCTGTGAGTTTTGTGACACATGTCATTGTGAAGTCCATATGGTAGGTGAGATTGTTTTCTATATTTTCAGTAAATGAATGTCAAACCTGAGGTCTTGTTTTATTGCAAAAATAGGCTCCACAGTATTAAATAAATCATGCATAGATGATGACATTCATTCTACAGCCTAAGAGCTCGTTTTGAAAAGGTGAGCTTGTGTTCTGTATCTGAACCTCAGCTTGCATGTTATACACACACACTTTGAGAAGCACAAGCTAAGGTAAACATCATTTCACTGTAACCTTTTAAAATTCTTCGGCATAATGACTAGCTATGACATGAATAAGTATGCAAAAGGAAAAAAAAAATCCTTCAACAAACCTATTCTCATGCTTCATTTACATTATTCCCAGAACACAAATAGTAAGATATTAAAACTGGGTAAGACTGTCAAATGAGATTCGCTCACCTGGCAGTTCTGTCACTTTAAATTGCTTTGTTGTTTATGCCACAGTTGCAATCTCAGCCCTGTTACTTGTTAATTGCTTAGTCAATGCAATTGTATCACAACAAATTTATCAGAATTTTAAGAGAAGAACTGTCTCTTGCTTGGATATGAAATTACTTTGATGGATCGGAGGTGATTATTATCATTAAATGTGACAAGCACAAAATAAAAATTCTAGTTTTAAATTCCACTGCAGTAAAGGCACAATAAAATTCTATTTGGGGCCTTCTGATAAAGGAATGAAACATCATGTGAGCAGATGACCATCAAATTGTATCAAATGAAATATTTATTGAGTAATTTAAGAAGTGTGGAGCACTTTAAATATTGGCTGTTAAAAACAAGCACATTGTACATATTTGCATATAACTTATGAATGTATGTGTGTGTGCGTTTGTGTGTGTGTGTTTGTGTGTGTGTGTGTATGGTCAGATTTGGTTTACTTGGGCACTGGTACTGGATTCATGACATTGAAAGATTCTTTAGGCCCTGTGATGGAATTATCTGGCTCTTTATTTTAAATTCAGCTGTTGCCATATACAAGCTCTTTTACCACTTTGTATCTACATTTACATTGTCTTCATTCATTTAAAATAAAATCCTAAAGAATATATACCTTTTTGAGATAGCAGAGCATAAAGGAATACCAGATTGTGTCCCAGACTGATGTTATACCCTGCTCCCATCCCCATCTTCTCCTGCGTTCTTTCCACACCCCTTCCATTTCTTCAATATTCACATTATTTGTAAAAATTCCATCATTAGCTTATTGACCCAGCCCCAAGTCTCATCACCTTTATTTTTCTCTCTTCTTTATCTCCTGTGCAATTCATCACCAAATCTTTTCTGTTCTGTTATGTGAATCTGATACTCTCTCCTCATCTGTTGGTATTTTAGTTCAGATCCTCCCATCATGTCTTCTCTGGACTGGTTTCTTCATCTTCAAACTCATTCACTCCTCTTGAAAATAATGTTTTTCTGTCACTGGTGGGAGAGTCTGCACTGTATCAATGGAGGTCCTGGTCTTGGAATATGCATGAAAGATTTATGTGAGGATCCTTGCTCGAATGAAGACAGTTGGAGGAAGGAAGCAAGCACAAAACAGTTTATTAAGGACAATACACTCTTGAGAAGGGAGAATGCACAGACCCAGAGTTGGCAACTGCATCAGGGTTAGGAGTGTCTTTTCTTTTTATATTTGTGCAGGTTAAATGTCATAGCTAGGGAGACCTCCAACTGGGGTTGTTTCTAATGCTCTAAGGGACTCCTACCAGAAGGAGGAGTTTTTGGCCCTACAAGGTTCTTGCCACAACTGGCCTGGCTGTCTTCCTCTGTGGGGGGAGGGGGTCAAAAGCATAATGCAAATATACTATAATGAAGCTACAGGTTAACGTTGGGCAGAGGTTAAAGAGGCAAGGACAGGTTCTATACCTGCGGCACTTGGTCTGTCAGCCCAGGTGCTGGAAGCCACAAAGTCAGGCTTCTAATGTGATACCTACTTATCACCACGTTTGCCTCCAGCTCATACCCAACTAACTGCCTACTCTGTCATTTCCTTATATGCAAAATTGGAATTATAACACCTACTAACCTGTTGCAGAGCACTGATGTGAGAAATAAATGAGATAATAAGAGTAAAGTGTTTGAAAACATCAATAGTCATACAAATGAAAGGGAATAACCCATTTTTGTAAGTTAACAGTTTAATGAATTGGATAATATTTAAAGGTCTACAACATGCAAGCCTCTGTTATTGGTGGCTCTTAGAGATATAAAATGAATATATTCCTTACCCTGCAGGTGCTTAGAATTAGGAATCATCACCTATAATTATAAATGATTACACAGTCTTAGCTGAGGCCATAGATCACCTTAGCCAAAGACATATTGAAAAATAATTTTATTCATTCATTAATTCATGCTCCCCCCATTCATTTAACAAACATTCTTTGCACTCATGTGATAGGCACATTTTTGGGCCCTGAAAATACATTGGTGAAGAAGTTTGAGAAAGCCTCTGCTATGTGAAGGGGAAAGATAGCAAACATATAAACTCATACTATAGGAAAAAAAATTTTAAAAAAAGATAGAGAGTGATGGGGTGAGTTGGGACTGTTTTACTTAGACAACCCTTTTCTTTGAGAAGATGTTTAATATTAAAATTCTTTGATAAACCTCACTAGACTATAATACAATATTCTTTTGACATGACCACTGATATAACCAGGTTGTAATAGATACTTACATTACTCTGGCAACATTCTCTTGGTCCCTTTACCATTTCTGTGCATGCTGACTTGATCTGAAATAGCCATTATTTTTATCTTTGGGCTGCTGGAACACACTTTGCTAACTCACACCCACAGGGCAGAGGCACCTGGCCATTCATGTCCCTCCAAGGCAGCCCTTAAGCAATGATATGGGTGTGGGAGTATAACTACTCCAGCTCTCTTGTCTCTTGGCTAGGATAACTGAGGTATGCATTTAACACTATTCCCCTTTGTAAAGCTTTAGTTTTCTACTGTGGCAACTACCTTTCATATGTACCTCTTAGTTGCATCAAGAAGTCAAGCAGTCCCTGCACAGCAGTGTGGCATAGTGGCTAGGTTAGCTTGCGACACATCCATGGATTCACCTGGTAAGAGAAAAAAGTCCAGATGGATTTAGAGAGGTTATTATTTACACAGGGAACAAAACAAGATCAACAGAGTATCAGCAAATCACATCCCAGGACTTCACAGGACAATGTAGAAGCAGAGGAGCCAAGTGAGAGACCACAGGAGTAGTGAGTCACAGTGTCATTGAGGAGATGACTTTAAATTATAGCCAAGTAGATGTACAGTCTGTAGCTGTACCCAAAGAGAGTAAGGTAGAAAGTCTCGTGTCTCACCAGAACCAGTGCTCATAGCAGCTTTCCACAAAGTAGGGTCCCTCCGGTAAGATAGAGGCATGGATGAAAAGTGGTCTTGTGACTGCCTCTCATAAGACTGCTTATCTTGTTCTGTTCCAGGGTGGATCACAGGATGTTCCACTATGACTTGGGTCTCACCTGTGTGGACTATGAGGAGACATCCAAAGTCACCCTAGCACTATAGTGGAGCTCCTCCTCTATAATTTGTCACTTTCCCTCTGTGATGATGATTCCTGTGTCAACTTAGCCTTACTTATGGCTAAGGGATGCCAGGATAGCTGTTAAAACATTATTTCCAGATGTATATGTGAGATTGTTTCCAGAACATTTGTAGACTGAGTAAAGCAGATTGCCCTCCTCAGTATGAATGGGCATCATCCAATCTGTTAAGGGGGCTGAATAGAACCAAAAGGTGAAGAAAGGGTGAATTTGTTCTCTCTGAACTGAAACATCCATCTTCTCCTGCCTTCATGACAGGGACTTTTTGCCTTGCTCTTCTTTTGGATATAGCTATAGACTATAAAATTGCTTGACTATAATTTAGAGTTGTCTCCTCAATCACATTATGATTCAGTACTCATGTGACATCTGCACATCTGGTCTTGGGCTCTAGGACATTCAGACTTGGATTGGGACTACACCATTGGTTCCCCTGGTTCTCAGGTCTTCAAACTTGGAGTGGATTCCACCACTGGCTTTCCTGGTTTTCTAGCTTGCAGATGGAAGAATGTGGGACTTTTCAGCTTCTATAATTATGTGAGCCAATTCCTGTGATAAATATTCTTTATATCTATATATCTTTATTTGTCTCTGTTTCTCTGGAGAATCTTGACTAATATGCTCACCTCCCCCAACTCCACATCACCTTCCTACTCCCCTTATTATATTTCTGCTCCTCCCAAATAACCTTGCCACACTCAGTTTCTGTCTCAGGGCAGGGGATCCAACTGAAACCCAAAACATTCATATCCACATCTAAGAGAGCTAAGTATGCAGAGCTGTCAGAAGGATTCTGCTATGGTACATTTCTGAGCCTGGGCACAGAGGTTGCAAGATTCACTTTGAGTTCAGCTATAGAATGCACATTTGTCTTGAAGAGAGTAAACAATAAGAACAGTAACTCCATTTCACAGGATATTTGTTTTGTGCAAGATAAAATTTATTTTTCTTTTCTGAAGGAAGAGCATAACTTCTAAATGGAAACTTTTGGTATGAGGTTTTAAATGTGAGTGGACAAGAGGGGTTAGTGTCACTTTAAGAAGAAAAATTAAAAAAATAAGAAATAAAAATTAAAAAAATAAAGATGTATGGCGGTACCTGTGTAGACATTTACAAAAGGATTGTGTGCAAAACTAGAGCAGGTCTCTTGAAAAATCTGATAGAAACAGATCTCTTTTTAAGCAGAAGAGAGATATTTTTTCTTGGCATTGCCAACACCTACCATGGACAGGTGATTTTAGCATAGGGTGTTCTTGCATAGAAATACTATTATTTAGATCCGATTTTTTCAGTTTTATTGAGAAATAATTGACATGTATCTCTATACAAGTTTAAGGTGAAAACATGATGGTTTGATTATAAATATATGTAATATACTGTGAAATGATTAACACAATAGGTTCAGCTAGCATCCATCTTCTCAGACAGATACAATGAAAGAAAAAAAGATGAGAAGAAAAATGAAAAAAAAATTCTCTTTGTAATAAGAACTCTGAAAAACTTTCCTGTATATCATGCATCAGTGTTAGCTGTAGTCACCATTTGTATATTACATCCCTAGTACTTATTTATCTTATAATTGGAAATTTATATCTTTTGTACCTCCAATATTCCCTCCTCCCATCATCCACTTCTGATAACCACAAGTCTGATCTCTTTTTCTGTGAATTTTGGTGTTTTGTTTTGTTTTTAGATTCTACATATAAGTGAGATCATACAGAATTTGTCTCTCTCTGCCTTATTTCACTTAGCATATTGCCCTCAAGTTCCACCCACGTTGCCATAAACGGTAGGATTTCCTTTTTTTTTTTTTTTTTTTAAGATTTTTATTTATTTACTTGAGAGAGAGAGAGTGAGAGAGAATGAGTGGGGAGGAGGGGCAGAGGGAGACGGAGAAGCAGACTCCCTGCTGAGCAGGGAGCCCAACATGGAACTTCATCTCAGGACTCCACAATCATGACCTCAGCCAAAGGCAAACACTTAACTGATTGAGCTACCCAGGCACCCACATTTCCTTTTTTTAAATGGATGAATAGTATTTCATTGTATATGAATACTCCTTTTTTGTGTTCTTTTGTGTAATTACTATAGGATTTTCCCTTGTGGTTACCTTGAGACTTACATAAAATATTTTAAACTTGTAACACATTATTTTAAACTGATAACAACTTAGCTTTAATAGAATTTGTAAACTTGGTCCCTTTTACTTCCTCATACTGTTACAATTTATATATTTTTTGTATTGTGCAACTAGTAACAGATTATTGTTGTTATGGTTTATTTTTGTTTGTTTGTTTTGTTTTTTTGCTACTTGTTAAAAAACTTTTAAACTAGGGTTCTGAATGAATTAGCACCACTGTATTCATATTGCAGAATCTAACCATGACTATAAATTTATATTACCAGTGAAATTTGCATTACCTTTTTATGTTTATATGTTGTTAACTAGTATTCTTTTACTTCTACTCAAAGAACTCCCTTTAACATTTCTTGTAAAGCAGGTCTGGTGGTAATAAACTCAGATTTTGTTCATTTGGAAAAAGCCATCTCTCCTTTGCTTTTGAAAGACACCTTTGCTGAGTATAGAGTTCTTAGCTGACAGCCATTTTCTTTCAATCTTTTTAATACACCATCACATTCTCTCTTGTCCTGAATAGTTTCTGTTGAGAAAGCCACTGGTAGTCTTATGGGAGGATTCTCTTGTTTATAACTTCTTTCTTTTCTCTTGCTGCTCTTAAAAAAAAATTTTTTTTTTTGGTCTTTAACTTTTGGTAATTTATTTGTAATGTGTTTTAATATAGCCCTATATGTGCTTAACCTATTGGGATGCTTTGCACCTCAGGGATCTGGATGTTCTTTTCTCTCTCCAGGTTCAGGAAGTTTTCATCCCTTGTTGCTTTAAATATATATTCTGTCCCTTTTTCTTTCTCTTCTCCTACAATTCCCATAATGCAAATATTGTTTCTTTTTTGTTGTGTCCTGTAAATTCCATGGGCTTTCTTGATAGTTTTTCCTTCCCCCTTTTTTTTTTTTTTTTTTTGCTTTTTATTTCTTTGGGTAATTTCTAATGTGCTATCCTACAGGTCACTTATTCTTCTGCATGGTCAAGTTTACCTTTGAAATGGTTAAATTCTTCATTTCAATTATTGTATTTTTTAACTCTAGGATTTCTGTTTTTTTATTTCTGCTTTTTGATGGTTGCTCTTTCTTTGTTGAACTTCTCATGTTGTTCATGCATTGTTTTCCTAATTTCATTTAGTTGTCTGTGTTTTCTTGTAGTTGACTAAACTTCCTTAAGAAGATTATTCTGATTCTTTATCTGAGAGTTCACAGATCTCCATTTTTTTTCAGGTAAGTTATTAGATCTTTATTAGTTTCTTTTGGTTGGTATCATATTTGCCTTATTTTGTGTGGCCCTTGATTCTTTATATTGGTATCTATGCATTTGAGTAATTAGTTCCTCTTCCAGACTTTCTCTTTGGCAGAGACCATTTTTCACCAGTCAGCTCAGTTTGAGTTTCTGGGGGTGTCTACTGTAATGTCCTTGGGGAGGTGGGTCCTATTATTATGGTCTATTTTTGAGGCAACTGTTCAAGCTCTGAGGACAGGGATGTGGAGTGGCTGAGAACAGTTGGATGTGATGGACTGGCTTTGTTGCCTACCAAAATAAGGCTGTGGGATGGGTTCCACATGGTTTCTTGGATTCTCTGGTCAGTCTTACTCAATGGTTGAGACTGGGTACTATATTCAGTATTAGATGGGGCTAGGAAATAGCTTCCCTGCTGTGGCAGAGCAGTATGATGTGACCCAGGGCCTGCTTGACTCATTATTTGTGGACCCAAATCAGGCCAGAATATGCTCTAAATTCCCTGGTCAGGTGAGGCTGCTGGCTTTGCTCCATAGATGGGGAAAGCCACATGCTATGATCTCTGTGCAAATGCCACTATATATCTGACTATTGAATGGGCTATGCAACTTCTTGTATGCTCTAGTTACTTTCCCTGGTTCGACAGGCTGAAGGCTATCTTCTGTGATGAGTGGGGCTTTGAATTAGATTCTCTGCCTGGGCACAGTGGGGGAAGCAGCTCTAAAGCTGGTAAAATTCTTTGTTTGTTGTCTTAACTTAAGCTGACCTACACCCCAAGTTACCTGGCTGAAGAGGGTTACCGGCTTTGCTTTGAAACTATTAGCTCTGCCTTCCCTTCTCTGAGCTCAAGTGCCACTGGACTGGACAGCTTTTAGGAGTTATCACCAGCCCTTCTCATCAGATGGGACTTGAAGATACCCTCCACAAAGGGTGGAGCTGTATCTCAGACCCTTTTCCTGGGTGGATGGGAAAAGGGCTGCTCCAGGCTATGCTCAATCTCCCAAGCAGACTTTCTGGTTGGGAAGGTCTGGGAGGTACCCTCATCCTTGGCTGTGAGTTAAACCTCCTGCCTGTGCATAACACAGGACCTGTGCATGCCTGGCACTGGTTTTGCCCTGCAGTAATCAGCTCTTTCTTCCTTCCTACCTCTCTGCTATAGCGCTGGTGGGCTCACAGCTTCCAGGAGTTGTCACCAACCTCTCTGGTCAGATGGAGCTGGTAGATACTCTCCACAGTGTATGGTGCTGTGACTCCTCACCTTGCCTGGGCATGGACCAATCAGGCACCAGGCCTGACAAAACTCCTAGTTTTAAGATCCAAATCAGGCAGGTCTTCACCCCTACTGAGTTCCCAGGTCAGAGTGAGCCCCCAGTTTGGCTCTGCAGAAGAGCAAAATGCTGGTCAGGATTATGACGTGGGTATAGCAGGTATGACTCAGTCTGCTAAGACCCATGTGCTGGTCGTTGTAGGTCCCTCCCCTCTTCTGCATCACAGTCCAGATTCCCAGTGGCTGAATTCCACAGATTATTCCACAGTCCCTATGATACGAGATCAGAATAGGGGCTCTGGCAAACTGAACCCAATGCTGTGGGGGAGCTGGTTGGGTTCTCTTTTCCCACAGGGGAGACCTGTCTGTGTGGTTTTCTGCTACCCTAGGGGAGGGGCAATGTGGCAACATGTAGCCACTTCTTTTACCCTCCTAAGGCAGTTTGCCTTGATCTGGGGTACAAGGGCATGCTCACTCCTATGTTTTAGGATTCTCTCAATGGTGTCTTATTCTTGAATAGTTGTTAGTGGTTCTTCTTGTGAGGTGGAGGAAAGTCGGGAAGAACCTGTTTTGTCATCTAGGTGATTATCACACAGATCCAAATTTAACCATACAAATTTTACATCTTTTAAGGATTCCAGTATTTGAACCTACGAGTTTTTACTTCAAGGCACCTACTTTTCTCATTTTACTGTACTTGTTCCTAGTATCTATCTATACCTGGACCAATGATGATAGAAATAGCTAACATCTATTGCACATTCACTTTGTGCTAGCATAATTCCAAATGCTTTGTGTGTATTGACTGCTTTAATTCTCACACCAACCTCTAACATAGGTTCTATTGTTATTTCCATTTTCATTTTAGGAAACTGGAGTATAGAAGGACTAAGTTACCTGCCCTAGATCAAAGATCTAATAAATGGTGAAGACAGTATTTAAATCCACACAATTGACACAGTCTTTGATCTTAAACACTATCCTTCTATTTCACCAGGTTTTGAAAATGATACATTGAAAGTACTGTTTAAAAACTAAATTCTGTTGTAGAAAGTCATTCTACAAGGGTTCATGTAAAAAAAAAGAAGAAGAAGCTTTAAATTTAAAAGTTGTATGTAAAACTCAAAGGCAAAGTTATTTAAAACAGTTTTACCTAATATGTTAATGTCTATAGGCAGGAATCTTGTTATTTGAGAATTGGCCTCAAATGGTAGTGTCTGACTTAATGCTGACCAAAAAAAAAAAAAAAAAATGTGGTTATGATTATAAACAGTGAAAACTGTTATAAAAATGCACCTTTTCTCTTGAGACCAAAAAAAAGGTTATTAAAAATACAACTGTCTCAAAAGTTGGGTATTCATCCTTTCTGATGGAGGCATAATACTCCATAGTGTATATGGACCACATCTTCCTTATCCATTCGTCCGTTGAAGGGCATCTTGGTTCTTTCCACAGTTTGGCAACCGTGGCCATTGCTGCTATAAACATTGGGGTACAGATGGCCCTTCTTTTCACTCCATCTGTATCTTTGGGGTAAATACCCAGTAGTGCAATTGCAGGGTCATAGGGAATTTCTTTTTTTAATTTCTTGAGGAATCTCCACACTGTTCTCCAAAGAGGCTGTACCAACTTGCATTCCCACCAACAGTGTAAGAGGGTTTCCCTTTCTCCACATCCCCTCCAACACGTTGTTTCCTGTCTTGCTAATTTTGGCCATTCTAACTGGTGTAAGGTGATATCTCAATGTGGTTTTAATTTGAATCTCCCTGATGCTGAGTGAAATAAGTCAAGCAGAGAGAGTCAATTATCATATGGTTTCACTTATTTGTGGAACATAACAAATAGCATGGAGGACATGGGGAGTTAGGAGAAGGGAGTTGGGGGAAATTGGAAGGGGAGGTGAACAATGAGAGACTATGGACTCTGAAAAACAATCTGAAGGGTTTGAAGAGGTGGGGGGGTGGGAGGTTGGGGGAACCAGGTGGTGGGTATTAGAGAGGGCACGGATTGCATGGAGCACTGGGTGTGGTACAAAAACAATGAATACTGTTATGTTGAAAATAAATTAAAAAAATGATTAAAAAAAACCCACAACTGACTCTAAATTCAAAATGTGTTTATTATATCCCTATTTGGTAACTCAGCATTTTAAAAAAATAATCAGTTCTTACTCTCTATTTGAGAACTCCAAGTTATTAATATAAAATTGTTATTTAAAATCAATTTTTGTCTGGCTTTGCTCAGATTATGAGTACTAATTTATATGGGCAAACCCTCTTATATTAGAGCAGGCTTCTATACTTAAATGCCAATAACATCAAACTTAAGTAACAGCTGTAATGCAGGTCTGCGGTGGCAAGAGGAAATCCAGCTACAGTTATTAGATGTTGGCAATATAGATAATAAAGAGCAAAGGTTAGCCAGATGTCAGTTTGCCTGAACCTGATAACCTGAACTCAGAGACATTCTCCTTGAGAATGCAGAATGGGGATTGTAGCTGAGCTTCATGGTGCCAGTGTGCAAGATTTAGGGCAACATTAACTTAACCAATTTTCTTAGATCCACTTTAACACCTGTGATCCTTAGGAGCCATATTCCCCAGCAAGCAACATATCAGTGGGTTTGGACATATTGAACCAACTATTTTTGTATCACTTAATTCATCATAAAAATAGAGTAATGTTACAAGAGAGAAGCAGATGGGCTGAATCTAACTCATGATAAAAGGGAGAGAAATTTCAGCAGGAATAGTCCTGGAAAAGTATCTCAGAGATTCTGACTACTAGCTACTAGTGATAATTACCAGAGTTAATATTACTTAATAGGTATAGACATTCCACAAATGATCAGATTGACGTTCCTCTTCTAATTCAATAATAATTGTTCCCTATTACTGCCTGTTAGCAAAAAGCCTGCTATTGATCCATTGTAAAAGAGAGGCACTTTTGTAGCAACAGTTTTTCAGTAGGAAGCAATAGAAACAAACTCCAGCTAATTGTATCAGGATGGACATTTATTACAGGACTATTAGGAAGCTCTTGGCATAGTTAGGAGACCAGAGAGACAGGCTAAGTACTTGGAAGTAGGACTTCTACCCAAGCCACACTTCAGCACTGGCCTGATGATGAAACTATTGCTGTCTTCATTGACTACCAGCTGCCACAGTCTGCACTCTGCCAACTTTTCAACCTTATAGCAACTGCTTATGCTGCCAACTAGAGGGTCCAGGTGTGAGTTAAAGTCTGATCTAAATCATGCAATCACCAGAGTCTAAGTTCCTCTTTATACCCTAGCTTCAGGGGATCCTATGAAGTGAATGTCTTATATTTTTTCACTTCTGGGATGATAATCTCTTTCTCCTGCTATAAAGACTTATAAAGTGTGGAATTACCCCACATAGGAAGGAGGCTGAGATGCTAAGTGGCTAAAAAGAATGATGACTGTCTAGTCTACGACATCTTTATGTAAGGCCCTTTTGCAGAGCTCTGGCCTCTGGCCTTCTCAGATAACCAAGTTAAGTAGTCTCTAAATTTGCTCCAAGGATTCTGACTGATAGTATAACTCTTTTGTTCACATAATGGATCTCTCAGACATACTGACATGATCCTGAATGAAATTTTCCTACCCTTATTCATATAGAGGTGACTATCCATAACTATCAGTATAGAGAGAAATATCTGAAGTTAATAATAGCATGTTTGACACTAGTACCTGATGCCAATATGAACACGAACAATGACCAAATACTAAGGCTAAATTTTTGTAAAGAAAAGAGGTCATTTTTTTTCCTTGTGTATTTTATTCACAGTCCTGATTTCTCTAGTTTTCTTTTTAAGCTTATATTTCTTTTGTTTGTATTTATTTATTTATTTATTTATTTTTAAAGAATTTTATTTATTTAACACACACACAGAGAGAGAGATCACAAGTAGGCAGAGAGGCAGGCAGAGGGAGAGGGGGAAGCAGACTCCCTGCTGAGCAGAGAGCCAGATGCAGGGCTCAATCCCAGGACCCTGAGATCATGACCTGAGCTGAAGGCAGAGGCCCAACCAACTGAGCCACCCAGGTGCCCCTTAAACTTATATTTCTAAAATGTTCTTAAAGCAATAAGAATAAAAGAATATTTTATATTGAATTAAATTTTTTTTATAAGTGGAGTATACCTGATTTTACAGAAAATTTTTTATGAACTTCAAATTATCATTGGTTATAATATTTGAAATTATACAGTCTCATAATTTGTTCTCCCACTGGAAGCAATAATTATTTCTTTAGGTGATATGTTTCCGTAACATTGACATAGGGAAACTACCCATTCAACAAAGTTTGTAAAAAATGGTAGTTGGGTTAATGTTGGCAATGTTTCTGTAATTTCTTTTGTATGCTTTTCATTGGAAAAAACAAACAAACAAGCACATATTCAAATACAACAAGTCTGTGAAGCCTTTCCTCTATAAGCCTTTCCTCAGTGAGGAAAGAATATATAGTTTAGAATCAGATAGACTTATATTCCAACACTTTATCTTCTACTTAGCAGCTTCCTTACCTGATCTATTTCACCTCTCTGAGTCTATTTTCTTGCCTATAAAAGTGAGAATGAGGGGACCCCTGAGTGGCTCCGTGGGTTAAGGCCTCTGCCTTCGGCTTAGGTCATGATCCCAGGGTCCTGGAATCGACCCCCGCTTCGGGCTCTCTGCTCAGTGGGGATGCTGCTTCCCCTCTCTCTCTCTCTGCCTGCCTCTCTGTCTACTTGTGATCTCTGTCTGTCAAATAAATAAATAAAATCTTAAAAAAAAAAGTGAGAATGATAATTTCATGGACTGAATGCATATGTCCTCTCAAAATTTATATGTTGAAATCCTAACACTCAAGGTGCTGGTATTAGGGGGTGAGGCTTTTGGAGGTGATGAGGCAGAGAACCCCCATGAATATGATTAGTGTTCTTATAAAAGAGAGCCCAGAGAGCTCTCTCATCTCTTCCCAATGTGAGGACACCTGGTGTCTGTCTGTGAACTGGGAAGTGGGCTCTCACCAGACATTAAATCTGCCAGTGCCTTGATCTTGGGCTTTCTACCCTCTGAAACTATGAGAAGTATGTTTCTGTTATTTATAAGCCACTTGGTCTATGGTATTCTGTTATAGAAGTCCAAAAGAAATAGACAATAATATCTTTCCTGAAGGATTGTGGTGGGGATTAAATGAGAAAAACATGTTGCATAGTCACAGCCACCTTGTGGTCTCAGTAATATTGGTGGTTATTCCCATTTTTAGATGAGGGTGTTTTCATCAAACAAGGAACAAGAAGTATTATGAAAACACCTTTAGGATACTTACTACCCAGACTTTCTGCTTCCTAAAAGAAATGAAGAAGCATTGCTTGGAGGCTTCAAATTTTGTAATCTACAAGATGGTTTAGGCATTTTTTAAGATGACACATCAGGGTCTCCATTAAGAAATGGGGCTAAGAGGGTCACCTGGGTGGCTCAGTGGGTTAAAGCCTCTGCCTTCGGCTCAGGTCATGATCGCAGTGTCCTGGGATCGAGCCCCACATCAGGCTCTCTGCTCTGCAGGGAGCCTGCTTCCTCCTCTCTCTCTCTCTCTGCCTGCCTCTCTGCGTACTTGTGATCTCTGTCAAATAAATAAATAAAATCTTTAAAAAAAAAAAAGAAAGAAATGGGGCTAAGATTGAATAAGCTAGGCTGAGGCAGGTAACCATGGGGCAGAATTAGTCAGATATAAACAGTATAATTATCACAATCAATGAATAATTATCTGAAATTCAAGTAGCCAATTCAATGAAACTGCTTTCTGACTTTGCATGGCACAAATCTGACACACACAGTGTCTTAATTCTCATATCAGAAATTTTATAAACAGAGCAATTCACAAGGCACTTTAGAAAATGACACTATTTAATAACTTCAGCACTAGAGACAGCAGGTGTTAAGATGAAAAGGAGTTCGAAACTTGTGTGTGTGTGTGTGTGTGTGTGTGTGTGTGTGCACGCCTGAGAGAGAGAGAGAGAGAGCGAGAAGGGAGGAAAAAGGTAGAGAAGGAGTAAGACGGGGAGGGAGAAAAGTGAAAGGTAACAATGAGAGTTAAAAATATACTGAATTTCAGATGTGGAGAAGAAAGAACCCTTGTGCACTACTGGAGGGAATATAAATTGCTGCAGCCACTATGGAAGACAGAATGGAGGTTTCTCAAAAATTGAAAATAGGAATACCATATGATCCAGTAATTCCATGACTGGGTATATACCAAAGAAAACAAAAAACACTAATTGAAAAGATACGTGCGCCCTTATGTTTATTGCAGCATGATTTATAATAGTCAGGATATGGAATCAACCTTAATGTCCACTAATAGATGAATGGATAAAGAAGATGTGAGATAATATATATATATATATATATTTTTTTCCCATCCACAGTGGAATATTACTCAGCCATAAAAAGGATGAGCTCTTGCTGCTTGCAACAACATGAATGGATGTAGAGGGTATTATGATAAACGAAATAAGTCAGACTGAGAAAGACAAATGCCACATGATTTCACTTATATGTGGAACCTAAAAAACAAAACAAATGAATAAATAAACAAAAAGCAGAAACAGACCTATAAATGCAGAGAACAAACTGATGGTTGCCAGAGAGGAGGGGAGTAGTGGTGGGGATGGGCAACATGGGAGATGGGGAACAGGACATATGGGCTTCCAGTTATAGAATAAATAAGTCACAGAGACAAAAGATATAGCATAGGGAATGTAGTCAATGATATTGTAATAGCATTCTGCGGTGACAGATTGTAGCTCTAATTGTGTGAGCATAGCATAATGTATAGAGATGTTGCATCACTGTGTCGTATACCTGAAAGTAATGTAACATTGTATCACTTAAAGTTCAATTAAAAAAAAAAAGACATTGAATTTCACATTCAGGACCATGGCTTGAAAATTTCTCTCCTCATCACTAACTGGTTGTGGTATTTTACCCTTTTCAGCATTATTATTATTAAAACAAAAATAAAATAATAATTTTCAGGACAACTGCAATAACAATTGTATTCAGGCACATAAGAACACTTAGAACAGTCTAGGTGAATACTGGATGCTCAATAAATGTTGAATCTTGAAGTGCTATATTATTATATATAGCTATTATTATAGATCTGTTCTGATTGTTCAGTGCCTGTGATGGACAAGTAGCTAAAGAAGTTGGACTATCACCAGATTATTGAAATAAATTTTAATGTTTTGTTGCTTTTTTTAATTCTAAGGGTTAGAACATTCCAAAAAATGTTAGGAGTCAGTGCTGAAAGTCAGAGTTTTCTAGAAACAAATTTTTTTTCTCCGAAAACTGTGTTCCTCTCTCCCCCTCCTCTCACAGTTCATTGGTCCTAAAACTTAGACATTCTTATTATATTTGAGCTCTTTCTGGAAGGCCCAGCAGCTGTTTCCACAAAGGTTTCCTTTGCATGCACTGTTTCTCCTCCTGACCTCCTCTGTGTGATGTAGTTGCATTATTTATGCGTGCCAAGCTTCACAAACTGGAGAGCAAGAGGGACCACTAACATTCAATCCCCAACTGGTAGAAGTCAGTAAGAAAACAAAGGTAGCCCAAATAAGCTACTTAGTAGAATGAAAATCAATGACATCTTTTATCAAATGCCATTAGCTCAGGCCTCCAAGCGTCAGGAAGAAGACATCTAAAACATTTGGCCCCTCAAGTGAAGGACAAAAATTGCTCTTTCTGGGGGCACCAAGGTCTGGGAACTTCTAGTTAAATAAAATCAGGCGTCAGATGCCAACTGGAGTTGAAGCTCCATAATTCCTTTGATTATCTGCATGGATGAGCCCAATAAGAACTCAACTCCTAATGACAGAGCCTGTTAGGCTGTTTGCTTTTGGAGGTAATAGATACAGAGCTGATGGAGTCCAAGACATTAAGAACACTGCTAAAGTGATTTTGTCCATCTGTGGTGGTGTTTTGAAGGAGAAGACAGAATCTGGGGATGATAGCTTCTTCATCTCCTTTTTCCTCTGTAGATATTTGTTTGCTTATTATGGAATAGAAACCTATATGCTTTTTTTGTTGTTGTTGTTTAAAGAACTGAAGATTCTCTAGAATGCAAAGACTCACAGTCAATCACAGTCAATGCCCCAAGCGAACAGAAGGGGAAAGTTTTTAGTTCCTACTTGTTTCCTATGGGATTTTGAAATACAACTTCAAAGTATTAATTACAGTCAGGTTTGATGAAAGCAAAGGGCAAAAAAAAAAAAAAGTGTTGATTCAATTTCATAAGGGACTAAGGTTTCAGTGGGAATTTAATTAATTTTCTTTCTTCTGCAGGTTAAGTTCCTATAAAGTGGATTCAGGTAACATGGGCCTTTATTTATTTATTTTTTCCCTAGAATGAGTTTTGCAAAGCTGCCTCAGAGAATTTCCAAATTGAAAAGGAGAGGTGTGGATTGGTAGTTTTTCTAAACAGAGTCCTCCTAAATACAGAAATTGTGGATGGATCAACACAAGTCTCTTGCCACCCATAGGAAATAATTCAAAAGTGCATGCTTGACCAGTAGTAGGTCAGAGGCATTATCTTCACAAGAAAGATAGCACATTATGCTATGCTATTTCCCATTTTCACTATTAATTCTTTGTTACCTTAGGCAAGTCATATGGGAGAAAAATTTAATAATAAGAAGAGGTATGTGTCCTTCCTTTCCTAAGCTGGTTAAAGATGCATTTCACTGCTTGGATTACTCTATCCACTAGAAAAAAATTACAACTCTGTGCTTCTGCCCAGTTTATATTGTGCTGGAATCAGAGTTTAAGAGAATATTTTCTGTGCTTACTTTAATTTTTCCTGGGCATTTTGAGACCTAAATTTATATGATTATAATATTTAGCCTATAAGCCTATTTAATCAAATTGATTTCTTAAAATATATTCTATCACATAACATAGTTGTATGCTGGGGTCTGTGTATTTTTTTTAATCCTATATAGTACTCTCTTTTATTCTCTTTGCATGAGAATTTCTGGGGGCTAAAATTAATTAGGAAATATTTGCTGTGCATTTTTATGGAGAGAAGATCCAGACTTTCTTTGGCTTCTCAAAACAGAGTATAACCTCATCCCCACATGCCTAAGAATCACTGCTATTTTTATACTCCCTTTCCAGACAATTTCATCCTTTTTGGAATCTAAGTTACCAGCCAGTATCTGTGACTCTTAAATGTATATTTCAAGCTCTTTCTTCTGAGCTGCAGACCTTTATATAAAAGGCATTTTATACCTGAAAGTTCAAAACTGATTGCATTGATCTACCTTCCTCATCTCTCCATTCCCAACCTCCCTATACTTGCCCCGCAGCCTGTCTGCCCTGCGTTGATGAAATTGCAACCCAAACACAAATCTCAACTTTTCCTTGTTCTCCCCTCTCTGTGTCCAGTTAGCACCTTCCTAGGAGTCTGCTTTCTAGATGATTTTTATCATCTTTTTCTTTTCTCCTTTTCTGCCATCTTTGTCCCTGTAAACTATTGTCTAGTCCAGTGATCTCCAAAGAGACAGACACACTTGAGGATGGTCCATGAAAGTCAAAGAAAAACATTTTAGAATTCCTATTTCCCCTTTTTTCTTATCCTTTTAAATTTCTATATGAACTTTATAACTTATACTTTACATATGTCAATACATATTATAAGATATGCATGTAATAGGGAGAGAATGTTCAGTTTTTGCTGATAAAATTTCATGATGAGAAAGGTTTGGAGGCCACTGATCATTGCTGGAACCTTCTACCTAGTTACCTTGTCCCTGTATTTACATTCTCCAATTCATTTTGCAGTTACCAAAAACACTTCCCATGGCCAGTTGGATGGGGTCAGACTTTATTTTTAGCAAGACAAACTGTGTCCTTCATTATCTACTTTAAATATACTCTTGCAGTTTCATATCTCACCATTTTCCCCATTATATTTCCTTCATACAGAGCAAGAAGTGCCTTAGTACTCTCTTAGTTATCTCCCCATTCCTTGACTTGATGCTTCCTGTTGTTCTTTGTGGACTTAGCGCCTTTTCTTCTTCACCTAGTAAACTTCTGTCCTTTCCCACCCAGCCTGAAATCACTTCCTCCTGAAGCCTTCCCTGACTCCACGCAAAGTTATTCGTGTCCTTTCTTGTATACATCACCCACAGTGCTATTATATGTGTGAATTGGATTCCGTTTTAGGAGTCTGTTCAAAATTTTCTCTCTTTCTCTGAACTGTGTCTTTAGGTTCTCTTATTCATCCTTGTATTCTCCAAAACTCCTTGCTCAGCAGTTGCCAGGCACGGCAATAACTAAATTATCTTTTAACACATATATTAATTCACTCATTAATTCTAATACTTCAGTATTAAATTGTTATTAGAAATTTCATATTATTTTGCTATATCAGCTAAACATTAGAAGATATCAGACTGGATATTAAGATCACAGAAATAATCCAGTGGTGCCATAATTGAGACAAGAATTTTTTCCAGTGTATTAATCTGAGGAAGGCCTGATTTTTACATTTCAGGGGTGACTTGAGAAGAACATGCTTTTTACCTCTTGGTAAGTGACTCTTTTCACAGAGGCACCTGTGTATATGGGGTAAAATACTTTGGTATTTTAATTTTATTTAATTTTACTGTAGAAAGAACATTCTACATGAGATCTACCCTCTTAATAACTTTGTAAGTATATAATGCATTATTGTGGACTAGAGGTACAATATCATACTGCAGACACTCTGGAGCCTACTCATCTCAATCAATGGAAACTTTAAGCACATCGATTAGTAACCTCCCATTCCCTTGCCCCCCAGACCCTGGCAACTCCCATCCCACTCTTGGGTTTTATGATTTGACTGTTTAGAAATTCCATATACATGAAATCATGTGATATTTGTCCTTCCGTGATTGGCTTATTTTACTTAGCATAGTGTCATCCAGGTTCATTCATGTTGTTACATGCTGCAGAATTTTCTTCTTTTTCAAGGATGGATAGTATTCTCTTGTGTATATATATATATACCACATTTTCTTTATCCATTTATCTGTTAATGGACATTTAGATTATTTCCACATTTTGGCTGTAGTGAATAGTGCTGCAATGAATATGGCATTGCTAATATCTCTTTGAGATTCTGATTTCAGTTCTTTTGGATAAATACCCAGATGTGGAATTGCTGAGTCATATCATAGTTTTGTTTTTAACTTCTTGAGATAATTCCATACTATTTTCCACAGAAGCTACAACATTTTGCATTCCTTTTAATAGTGTGCAAGATTCTGTGTGCAAGAGTTCTGATTTCTCTATATCATCACCGATGCTTATTGTCTTTTATTTTTATTTCCAAAATGTAGGAGGAATTTCTACAACTCATTAGTAAAAACAAAAACAGAAACCAATAACCTGATTAAAAAATAGGCTAAGGATCTGAATAGACATATCTCCAAAGACGATATGCAAATGACTAACACATATGTGAAAAAATGCTCAATGTTACTAATAATCATTAGGGAGATGCAAATTAAAACCACAGTGAAATATCACCTCACTCCTGTCAGGATAGTTATTATTGAAAAAAAAAATATGTATGGTAGTTAAGCAGACAGTGGTACTGTTTTCTATTATACCCAGACTCAGTGGGTGAATTGAGAGATTCTCACTTTTCCAAGTACAATGAACTGACAGTAAAGAAGTTCCTATAAAGACAGTTAACAGCCGTGAATTCTCAGAATATTCAGCCTTTTCCTCTCCAGTCATGTAGACGATCTTCACTGATGATCCCAATGAATGGAACAAACAATAGAAATGATCCTTGAAAGTATAATCTTCCAATGAATGGAACAGATAAATGTTCTGTTCTCTTAGGATGTCCTGGACACTAAGTATTACAGGGCAAGATCAGCACTGGCATGTCCAAGCAGATCAATGATGGCCAGGCATTCATAAAATGCATCATTTATATGAAAACATAGGGATAAAAGTCATTTACCCACTTAACATTTCAATGTTAGCAGCAGTATTCAAACTGCTCTTAACACATTGCTTCAGCAGCCTTCACATCTGTAGTCTGCAGCTCAAGTATTATGGGAAATGGTCTGATGATCAGAGAAGGTCTCATCACAGTATTACTTGCTTGGAGTGCATTAGGTCCCAGATAAACCAGGGAATAAAGAAAGAATAATCAAGAAAATTACTAAGTAATGGTTATTTGGCCCGTCTCTCACAGCATAGTTATTTTTGTTGAAAAGTGGGAGAGGGAGGTATTTGTATTTTAAATGTCTTAATATCCATATTGTATTTTCATGACCTAACTAACTCTCATTGTCATTTTTTTCACAATCTGTGCATCACTATTGTGATGTACAGATTTCCCTATTCACGTATTCTTTACCTTTTCTAACAGGTACCTAAGGCATTTTATTATGGGAAGTTCCTGTCTTTGGTAATAAAGATATTATAGTGTTTCAAATCCTATGTTTGTTTAGGTTCACTAAGATTTTTTTTCCTTTTAATATGCTTTACTTTTCATAATAAAGGATTTAAGTGCATTTTTTTGCTAAACTTTCAGCTAAAAGCCATTTTTACTCAGAAGCATTTCCTCAACTTTAAGCCAGAGATAATTACTCCAACTACAGTCTCCCAGAACTTTATATCTAGTAAGACATTCATTACATTCATTACAATTATTTTTTATATTTGATATCATGACCCTAATGCAATCTCCATGTAGGTAGATAATGTATTTTATTCATTTCTGTTATTTTTCTCAGTGTCTGACACTCAGTACATGTTCAAGACATATTTATTGAATAACTAAATAGATAATTAAATACATAAGTAAGTGCATTAAAATGTGATTTCTGTATTTTCCAGAGCATCATATAGACAGTATCATGAGCATTATAAGCACTCAATAAATATATAAGAAATTATTGAAATATTTCATTGGTATCCCTTTACTTTTATTGATTAAAACCTTATCTATAATGATTGTTCCTTGAGCCTTCTATTTATAGGCAAAGGGAGGCAATAGAAAAAGCACTGAAGTAAGAATCGATTTTTAGCTCTGGTCCTGGAATTTTTTTTCTTTTGTGTGATTTTAGGCAATTCACTTTTATCTTTACAACTCTTAGTATCCTCATGTGTAAAATGAAGATAAGACCTGCCTTGCACTCTTTCCTGGGTTTTGATGAGAATGAAATGGGATGCTCTATTTTGTAAATAAAGGATTTCTGTACAAATGTATAGTGATAAATTGGCATATCAAATCTGCTGTTTTGTTTCCCCAAGATTAACTTTCTTCAGCCAAAAAAAGATTTGAAAGATTGTGTGTGTGTGTCTGTGTGTGTCTGTGCGTGTGTGCGCGCGCGAAAAAAACCTTTAAGATCTGAAATTATATGTTGTTTAATATTAACTTAAAATATTTTATGAACATGTGAAAATATTTGGTAAGTGTAAGAAAACATTTAAAAAGAATATATATGTTAAAAGGTACTAATTCATCATAAATTATTCTAGGACAGGGTTATAAACATTAGATATTCTAAGTAATTCTTCTCTAGCAAGAAGTGATAATTTGGGGCCCTCATATATTTTATATTATTTTTTATTGGAAGAAAAGTCACATTCCTAAATTTTAGATACATAGCTCTGTTGGAGGTAATTAGGTTTTTGGCAAAACATTAATACCAAACTCCAGGTCCAGCACTTGGCGTGTCAGAATTTTTCAGTTTCTTTGGCAACTTTTATTCCTTTTGGTGTTTTGAATGTTCTTATTCAAAGTTGTCTTTAAGTCATGAGAGCAACTCTCAGTAGAACTCAGTAAATTTTATCAATTATCCCAATATTAAAATTTAATTAAAAATTAAATAAAATTCACACGAATTTGAAGCAGACATCTGAGTGTGTGTTTCCCTAGGAATTTCTGAAAGGCCAGGCATGAGAACAACACTAATTGAAGACTTATCATCAACCTTTTTAAGCTCAGTGTCTGAAACAGTCATTTAATTTAGGATAGGATTTAAAACAACTACTCTTTTAAAAATTTTTAAAAAAGATTTTATTTATTTGTTTGACACAGAGAGAGAGATTACAAGTAAGCAGAGAGGTAGGCAGAGAGAGAGGGAAACAGGCTCCCTGCTGAGCAGAGAACTGATGCGGGGCTCGATGTGGGGCTCATGTGGGGCTCATGTGGGGCTCCATCCCAGAACCCTGAGATCAGGACCTGAGCTGAAGGCAGAAGCTTAACCCACTGAGCCACCCAGGATCCCCAACACAACTACTCTTGAACTGGCTGTTGAGTATCTGTCGTTATTAAAGATCACATTGGAAAATAAATATTTAGCAATTTTGTGCATTTTCTGTATTTAAGTAGATATTTCCCCCCAAGTATGTTTAAATACATATTTAGTAAAGGCTTCCATCTTCTAATAAAGAGGTCATTTCTTATACTAGTGTGTTCAGTAAATTAAGGAAATTTTCTGGTAGAATAGAAAGTATTAGAATAACAATTACAAAGTATGCTTTTGAAAAAGTTAGTATTTAAATATTTAAGATAGCATGTAAGTATTCAGCAATATTTTAGTTTCAGGGTATATTACAACTCTAATAAATGCCAATTTGAGCATTCAATTTTATTTATTGGACACCTATTGGATACTACTATGTTAAAGTAGGCATACTGTAAGTAACATTGGAGATTCAAGAATGTAAAATATATTTTATTTGCTTTCAAAATGCTTGCACTAAATTAGGAGGAATGCTAGGTAGAAAGTAATAAGAACCAAAATAGTTTGGATAAAATACATACAGAGCTTGTTTAGAAAAAATGCAAAATTACATCTGACTAGAGTGACTGAAGGAGTTCTGTAAAGAGCATTTTAACTAGTCCTTGAAGGATAAAATATCAGAACACATGAAAATTGGGAATGAAAAAGCCAACTAGATGTAGTTGGAACAAATTCAACTCAATATATAAATATAAATTTATGAAGATAATTAATGGAGGATTAGTTCATTAAAAACAAGGAATTGGGGTTCCTGGGTGGCTCAGTGGGTTAAGCCTCTGCCTTCAGCTCAGGTCATGATCTCAGGGTACTGGGATTAAGCCCCTCATTGGGCTCTCTGCTCAGCAGGGAGCCTGCTCCCCGCCGACCCATCTGCCTCTCTGCCTGCTTGTGATCTCTCTCTCTGTCAAATAAATAAATAAAATCTTTTAAAAAATAAATAAAAACAGAAGGAATCATCTTCTTGGCTAATACTTTATTATAGGTTTCTTTTTTTTCCATTTTATTTTCTTTTATTTCTTTTCAGTATTCCAAAATTCATAGTTTATGCACCACACCCAGTTCTCCATGCAATACGTGCCCTCCATAACACCCACCACCAGGCTCACCCAACCCCCCACCCCCTCCCTATCATAGATTTCTTTAAAAAATATCCAGGTAGACTTAAAAATTTTATTCATTTATAAGGCAGAGGTACTTCAAGGATCTCTTTTTTGGAAAATGAGGACAACAGTACAATTAACATTAAAGGAAATCTACCATCCACTTCTTCCATTTAATTTGGATTTATGAAAATATAATCTTTATGTGAATACCCTTTACTGACTGGACTCGTTGTTATTTAGGCAAAACCTAGAATCTTAATCACAGCAGTCAAGAAAAAGATACATTTTGAAACAAAATTACCAAAAATGGGAGGAAGATGGCAACAACAAAAGGAACAGCAATGATAATAATACCAACCATATGCTTTATAGCTTCAAAGAGATTTCTGTAGCGGAAGGAACATGGCTTTGAAGTCAGACCATGGTTTTCCACCATTTCTACAGTTATCTTTGTGACCTTATGCAATTTACTTAAATTTCTAAGCTTCAATTTCCTCAGCTATAAAACAGAAATCTCAATGTCTATTTTACATGACTAATGTGTTAACATAAAAGTAAAATAATTAACATATAGTGGAGGCAAAACAAATGTTAACTTCCCTGTCTATCTTATAATGACTTGTATAAGTAGGTATTACTCATTCAGCTACTATGTATTTTAGGCTCCCAATCCCGCGGGCTTTGTACTGGTTTAGAAGGGGTTACCTTAGAGAACAGAACAAACAAAAATATATGCATTCTTCAAGATTTCAATAATAGAGGGTTGAAGGAAAGACAACCAATAAATCAATAAAGGAGAAGGCATAGTATGTTTATTTTCCTTGAATTTGAATGCACCTAGATATTTCTCAATTTAGATTGGTTGGCTTTACTTTTATTTTGAAATATGTAATCCCTTTTTGATTTGAAGATTTATTTCATCTTTTGTGTTAGGAAAATTTATTCAGTGATTATATTTTCTCTTCCAATTGTTGTCTTTCCTGAAAATTTATGGTATTTAAAGTTTAATAGGTATAAAATTTATGGTATAAAAGTTTAATAGGGGGGCACCTGGGTGGCTCAGTGCTTAAGCCTCTGCCTTCAGCTCGGGTCATGATCTCAGGGTCCTGGGATCGAGTCCCACATGGGGCTCTCCGTTCTGCGGGGAGCCTGCTTCCTCCTCTCTCTCTCTCTCTCTCTCTCTGCCTGCCTCTCTGCCCACTTGTGATCTCTCTCTGTCAAATAAATAAAATCTTTAAAAAAAAAAGTTTAATAGGTTCACACAAATTTGCATTTATAAAGTTATAAAATCATATAGACTAAAATGTTTGTACACTAGCAAAAATGATATAGAAATATTTTCAAAGGCACTTAGAATGGGAGAGGAAAATATATGATGTATTTATTTAAGCACCTACTACCCTTTAAAATCTGTATCTCTTGTTTTTTGGGAGGTTTTTGATCACTGCTTCAATCTTGTTACTAGTTATTGGTCTTTTCAGGTTGTCAGTTTCTTCCTGTTTCAGTCTTAGAAGCTTATAGGTTTCCAGGAATGCATCCATTTCTTCTAGGTTGCTTAACTTATTGGCATATAGCTGTTGATAATAATTTCTGATGATTGTTTCTATTTCCTTGGTGCTAGTCATGATCTCCCCCCTTTCATTCATAATTTTATTAATTTGGGTCCTTTCTCTTTTCTTTTGGATTAGTTTGGCCAGGGGTTTATTGATCTTATTAATTCGTTCAAAGAACCAGCTTATCGTTTCATTGATGTGTTCTACTGTTTCTCAGATTTCTAATTCATTGATCTCTGCTCTAATCTTAATGATTTCCCTTCCCACGTATGGGTTAAGCTTAACTTGTTGCTGATTCCCCAGTTCTTTAAGGTATAAAGATAGTTTGTATTTATTCAGGATTTTTCTACTTTTTGAGTGAGGCTTGGATGGCTATGTATTTCCCCCTTGGGACTGCCTTTACTGTATCCCAAAGAGGTCAAGGATCTATACCTAGGGACAACAGAACTCTCATGGAAGAAACTGAAGAAGACTCGAAAAGGTGGAAAAACATTCCACGCTCATGGATTGGAAGAATAAACTGTTAAAATATCTGTGTTGCCCAGAGCAATCTATATTTTCAATGCCATCCTGATCAAATTATCATTGGCATTTTTCAAAGTGCTGAAACAAACAATCCTAAAATTGTATGGAACCAGAAAATACTCCGAATCACCAAGGAAATTTTGAAAAAGAACAACAAAGCTGGGGGCATCACATTACCTGATTCCAAGCTATATTACAAAGCTGTCATCACCAAAGACAGCATGGTACTGGCACAAAAACAGATACATAGACCAATGG
Source organism: Enhydra lutris kenyoni (assembly GCF_002288905.1). Lineage (NCBI taxonomy): Eukaryota > Metazoa > Chordata > Mammalia > Carnivora > Mustelidae > Enhydra > Enhydra lutris. The sequence goes on along the minus strand of NW_019154105.1, from coordinate 22,353,615 downwards.
AACAGAGTAGAGAGCCCAGATATGGACCCTCAACTCTGTGGTAAAATAATCCTTGACAAAACAGGAAAAAATATCCAATGGGAAAAAGACAGTCTCTTCAATAAATGGTGCTGGGAAAATTGGACAGCTACATACAGAAGAATGAAACTCAACTATTCTCTTATACCATACCCAAAGATTAACTTAAAGTGGATGTGAGATGGAAATCCATGTGAGCCAGGAATCCAATGTGAGACAGGAATCCGTCAAAATTGTAGAGGAGAACATAGACAATAACCTCTTCAACATCAACTACAGCAAATTCTTTCAAGACAAATCTCCAAAGGCAAAGGAAACAAAAACAAAAATGAACTTTTGGGACTTCATCAAGGTAACAAGCTTCTGCACAGCAAAGGAACTAGTCAACAAAACAAAGAGGCAATCCATGGAATGGAAGAAGATATTTGCAAATGACACACAGACAAAGGGCCGATATCCAAGATCTATAAAGAACTTCTCAAACTCAACACCCAAAAAACAATTAAGTCAAAAAATGGGCAGAAGACATGAACAGACACTTCTCCAAAGAAGACATACAAATGGCTAACAGACACATGAAAAAATATTCATCATCATTAGCCATCGGGGAAGTGCAGATCAAAATAACATTGACATACCACCTTACACCAGTTAGAATGGCAAAAATTAAGAAGGCAAGAAACAACAAATGTTGGAGAGGCTGTGGGGAAAGGGGAGCACTCATGCTGTTGGTGGGAATGCAAGTTGATGCAGCCACTTTGGAAAACAGTGTGGAGATTCCTCAAAAAATTAAAAATAGAGCTACCTTATGACCCGGCAATTGCACTACTGGGTATTTATGCCAAAGATACAGAGGTAGTGAAAAGAAGGGCCATATGCACCCCAGTGTTCATAGCAGCAATGTCCACAGTAGCCAAACTCTGGAAAGAGCCAAGATGCCCTTCAACAGACAAATGGATAAAGAAGATGTGGTCCATATATGCAATGGAATATTTCTCAGCCATCAGAAAGGATGAATATCCAACTTTTGTATCAACATGGATGGGACTGGAGGAAATCATGCTGAGTGAAACAAGTCAAACAGAGAAAGTCAATTATCATATGGTTTCACTTATTTGTGGAACATAAGGAATAGCATGGGGGACATTAGGAGAAGGAAGGGAAAAATGAAGGGGGAGGACATTGGAGTGGGAGAAGAACCATGACAGACTGGACTCTGAGAAACAAACTGAGGGTTTTAGAGGGGAGGAGGGTTGGGGGATGGGTGAACTCAGTAATGAGTATTAAGGAGTGCACGTATTGCATGGAGCACTGGGTGTTATACATAAACAATGAGTCTTGGAACACTACATCAAAAACTATAACATACTGTATGGTGACTAACATAACAATAAAAAATAATAGTAAAAATAATAAAAAAATAAAAATGCAGGCAAGGATGCTATTACCTAATACAGGCTTATGAATAGACAGACAACTACAATAGAGTTCTCCTGGCAGAACTCTTTCTCCCACAACTCTTAAGTTTCATTGTTAGAAATTAATTTCTGTTGGCCTCGCAGTTTTTGGTCTTTTAAAGGTTTTACACTAAAATATAAACATACTTTGAAAGCATAGTACATTAAAGACACAGAAATTGGCTTGAAGGCTGTGCTCGAATAGTGCCTAAAATATGTCTCTAGTTATGTGTCTTTTGAAATGTTGGGGTCAATATTTTAAAATTATCTTATTAAAATGACATACTCATTAGATTGGCAAATGATGAAGCTGGGAGGCAGAGCTAATATGTCAAATGATAGAATTAAAATGTAAGTGGTCCTGATTAGCTGGAATGGAAAATAGGGGGTTAAATCTAAGAAACTGCAGTTTCCTAAAACTGAATGTAAAGTGCCTCTCTTAGGTGGGGAAAAAAAAAAAAAAAGGACAACAAAAAATCCTGTGTATAATGTGGTACGTGTGAAAACACTTTAAAGATATTGTTAACTAAAGTTAAAATAAGTTGAGAGTATGATGTAGTTGCCCCAAAATAAGAAAATAAAAAAGGTAAAAAAAAGAAATCTGGATCTCGAGGGGTACCTGGGTGGCTTAGTTGGTTAAACCCTGATTCTTGATTTCTGCTCAGGTCATTATCTCAGGATTGTAAGATCAATTAAGCTCTGATTCTTGATTTCCATTCATATCATTATCTCAGGGTTGTGAGATCAAGCCCCATGTTGTATCCTGTGCTGGGCAGGGAGCCTGCTTGAGATTCTCTGCTTCTGCTTCCTCCCACCCCCACCACCCAGTGTGCAAGCCCAGTGTGCAAGTTCCCTTTCTCTCCCTAAAATAAATAAATAAACTTGTGCAGCAGAAATTTCTGGGAAACCCACCAAACAGTTGAGAAAATACATTTAATCACTGAATGGACTTTTCTTAACATAAAGGATAAAATAAATCTGAAGATCAAAGGGTAATTTCCTTTGTTACAAAATAAAAGTGAAAGCAATGAAATAAAACCTAATTGTGGTATATTCTGAATGAGTTATTGAACTTCAAGGAAAAGAAAAAAATTCCTGAATCATCCAGGTAGGAAATAAAAAAATCCAGTAAGTTACAAAGGGGAAATAAAACAATTAGCCCATTTCTTAGTAGCAATATTTAGTGCCAGGAGACAATGGCACTAGACCCATTCATTCTAGTTAAGAGAGTAGGACCCATATCTTCATTAAAAAAAAATCAAGGAAAATGGGCAGGCTTTCTCAAACTTGAAAAAATTGAATCCTAAAATATGGATAGTTATTGCTGAACACATACATACATCTAGTCAACCAGGCAATGGATTGAAAAGCTGTAGTAAAATGAGTAATTCAACATCTGATGCCAAATGACAGGGGAACATGTGAATAAAATGTTGAAGAAAACAAAGTTTGTTATAAGAATTTCATACCCTGCTAAGATGGATATTTTCAACTATACAAGTACTTAGGAAATAGAGTACTGTGGATACCAAATAATATAAGCTTCCTTTTAAGAATGAAAAATGTGAAATAGAGAATATAAGTTCTTATTTAAGAAGGGAACTTGCTTTCATTAAAGGAAAATTATGAAGCAAATCAATTCTCTATCATATATGATATTTTCTCTCTTGAGTTCCTTAAAAGTATTCTTTTTTTTTTCTTTGTAATTCACACAATATTTATAGGGAATAGTTTGTGGTCAATGATTAACTTTTCTTTTTAAAAATTTGATATATGTTCATATGTATCATATATCTGTATATTCACATATCTATCTAATCTATCCATTTAGTGAAATGATTAGGTGATAGAGTTAGTTAACACACCTGTCCCTTCAAATAGTTAATTTTTTGTGGTAAGAATGTATCGAAAACATCTACTTTTTTAGCAGTTTTCAAATATATAATACAGTATTGTTAACTATAGTCAACATGCTGTACCTTATATTTCCAGAAAAAATTTGTCTTATTACTCTAAGTTTATAACCTTTAACCATGCACCTTCACCCATTTTCTCAACCCCCACCCACCCTAGTCCTGGTAACTACCAATCGGCTCTCCTCTCTGAGTTCCTTTTTTTTAAAAAAATGTAAATTTTTACATTTATTTTTATTTTTAATTTCATTTTAATTTAACTTCATTTTTATCTTTTTGAGAGTGAGCAAGAGTTCATGTGCAATTGTACAAGCCAGGGGCGGGGAAGATAGGGAGAGAGAGAATCTTAAGGAGGCTCCACACCCTGCACAGAGCCCTATGCTGGACTTGATCTTAGGATGATGAGATCATGACCTGAGCCCAGATCAAGAGTCCAATGCTTAACTGACTGAGCCACCCAGGTGCCCCCTGCCCCCGGCTTTCTTTTCAGGTTGAAAATATTCCTGAGAGATGAGTACTTTTGTGATTGAAATTTTATAAGGGTAATCACAAACTGTACATGTCTTTAATTACTTCAGATATGTAACCCCTGCTTCTGGAAATGTCTACTACAAGCTGCTACAAATGTCTACTATGGCTGCTTATGATAAGGTTAAATTAGACAAAATGGTCCCAACAGTTTCTAATCTGAGACACAACATGAATTATTGTTTTGACAGCAACTAGAGGCCCTTTATAAACAAACATTTGTCCCTTCCACATTACTTGATATTATTGACAATGCTAGAAAAGAATAAAAAATTCTAAACACTGTCAAAAGAAAAATGATAATAAACTTAGTGAAAATGAGAGGTGGAGGAGGAATGCCAACTTTATAACTTTTCTAAGTGGAGTGGAGAATCACTTTACCCCTCCAATATTGCAACACTGAGGACAAACATAAAACAAAACTGAACAAAACAAAAAACCGAAAAAAAAAATCCTAGCAAGAATGTCTTTATATTTTTTAACATTAAAGGGGTCATTTAGAACTTATTAACTTTTTTTTTTTTTTTTTTTTTTTTTTTAAATTTTATTTTTTATAAACATATATTTTTATCCCCAGGGGTACAGGTCTGTGAATCGCCAGGTTTACACACTTCACAGCACTCATCATAGCACATACCCTCCCCAATGTCCATAATCCCACCCCCCCAACCCCCCTCCCCCCATTAACCCTCAGTTTGTTTTGTGAGATTAAGAGTCACTTATGGTTTGTCTCCCTCCCAATCCCATCTTGTTTCATTTACTCTTCTCCTACCCCCTTAAGCCCCCATGTTGCATCTCCTCTCCCTCATATCAGGGAGATCATATGATAGTTGTCTTTCTCTGATTGACTCACTTCGCTAAGCATGATACCCTCTAGTTCCATCCACGTCGTCGCAAATGGCAAGACTTCATTTCTTTTGATGGCTGCATAGTATTCCATTGTGTATATATACCACATCTTCTTTATCCATTCGTCTGTTGATGGACATCTAGGTTCTTTCCATAGTTTGGCTATTGTAGACATATATAGCAGAACTTATTAACTTTTGAAACAAAAATAAATTCATCTATTTTCACTTCTGATTTTTTAATTTTTAAACTTGAAGAAGATAGATTTGGTGTTTTTGTTTAATAAAACTGTGATATTATGTTTTAATTTGGATGAAATTACCTCTCTGTTCCTTCTGTATATATCTAAGAATAAATGTATATTGTATTGCACTCTAATTTTAGTGATGATTTCTTTTGTTTTCTTCTTTGTGTTTTTCTTGCTTTACATAATAAGCATTATATATGTAAGATAAAACAATGTATTGTTCTAATGAAAAAGAAATTGAGGATCAGAGAAGTTAAATAACTTGTCAAGGTAACATAAAAATTTGGTCTGAGTACTTTTTTAGTGAAACTAAAATAATTGGTGTAATATTTCAATTTCTTTAAAAAAAACAGTAGTTCTCTGAATTACCAATATTTGGTAAGTATTTTAAGTTGCAATTTTTCCTGTTCTTTGTTTATTTTTAAAAATGGTGGCTAGAATGTAAATGGATTACTTTTTCTTCCTGTAGTTTTAAAATCACCAAATAAATGTAATTGGCAGTTTTAGGCCGTTTTACTTTAGATTTGATCCAAAGATAGAAAATTACAGCTTAAACATTCTTACACACACACACACACACACACACACACACACAGGATAGGGAGTGAGGAGAAGAGAGGGAGAGGGGGAGGGAAGGAGAAGGGGAAGAAGGATCAGAAATAAAACTGAAGATAAATTAAGGACTTTGTCACTTACCTGTACCATCTGTTCCTTCGAACTTCATGGTTCTCAATTTGAATTCTCTCTACTGATACATATGTATATGTGTGTCTGTATACATATATATGCATATAATTTACATTTTAAATCTGAATTTATCCCACATAAATGTTCATAGTCTTTTTATATAAAAGGTTATAGAAACTGGAAGGCAAGCCATATACTTTAGACTAATCTGTTTTAGAGTACCTTTAAATTGTATTCAACATAGCAGTTTTATTAAATTCCTTGATTTAAAGTATTGCTGAATTATCCTGTAATCTACAATTCTCAGGTGAAGAGACAAAAATCCCATCAAGCTGAGGAGACGGGAATCTAATTCCACAGAACAAAATGTGCTTTTAATAAACTGACAAGACAGGCAAGAGAAAGAAAAAGGTTTAGGAGGCAAAAGATCTGAGTTGCAGACTAATGAAAACATTCAATCCATGTGTCACAACCAAATAAAAGAGAAAAAAGAATATGGCAAATGGACACTGACCTTCCAGAATACATCTTCTCTATATCATAGCAAGCTCACCTAGAAGAGCAATGAATCCCTGGAAAACATTTATCTTACAAAGAAATGCAATAAAATGGTTAAAAGAATAAATTTTTAATGCAACAGCACGATGAAACCAACTTAGCCAGAGAATATACTTTATAAAATACAAATATAATACGTGCTGGATTATAGGTCACATCTGTGACCCATATACACAGCATACAGAAGGCTTGGCTTTGGGCTGCTTTCATCTTTCAAACTCTGATGCTATTTGAAACTTAAGTTACATACCAAAAATTCTGGTTATGAGTAATGTATATACTTGGTGTAGAAAACTAAAATTGCCGAAAATAGAATTAAGAAAAAAAGATTCACATACTGTTAACTTTTTTATGCATTTACTTTATAATTTTGCCAGAGTTTTGTGCATAATTGAGATAATATTTTATCTAATTTTATATCCTTTTTATTTATAAAATTGAAATTGAAGTTTCTGATCACATTAAAATATATAATTTTAAGTGAATGCTTGATATTCTAGTAAGTCTCTATACCTCAGTACCTAAATATACCTTATTTATGGACATTTTAAACATGTTATTTTGCTTCGAAATAAGTCTGTAGTAAATATATTTGTCTATACAACATTATCTGTATTTTGCTGTATTTCCTTTGTATAACTTATATGAATATAATTTTTAAGAATAAAGGCAAGAGCATTTTGAAGTATCTTTAACTTATATTATCAATTGCTTTCCAAAAGTTTACATCAGTTTGTACTGCATTGCACAGGGGTGCCCCGAGTTTACCCTGTGATTGAGTTAACATTGATTAATTATTTTTTGTAATTTGTTAGATTCTTTTAAAGTTTCTCTTTATTCAGTTTTTGCTTATTCTCATATTTATATTTGTATCTTATATTTATATTGACAATTTTATATGTATTTTACTTTTATAATGTATTTTTGCATTTTGTCAACTTATTTTCTTTTGATGTTTTACTTATTTTATCTGTTTTGCTTTTTATACAGGAAGTCTCATGACTGCTGTCACATTTTTTTTTTACTTTCTTATTTCTTTATTACTATTTCTTCCTCTGATGGCAATTATATTATTCTAACCATGCAAATATTTATTATTTATTTGTTATCTAGATTATTTTCAGCTGTTAAAAATTGAGAGTGCAGCTGCCAAGTTACCATCCACAGGTGTGTTTCTATTTCTCCGAGTATTAATAATAATGCTGCTGCTGATGGCTAGCATGTATATAGTGCTTTCTGTGTGCTTGGCACCGTTTGTAGTGCTTGCTGTATTATATAATTTGATACTCACAAAACCCAATGAGGAAGGGCCCATTATTAAGTCTACTTTTCGGATGAGGAAATGGAGGCACAGAGAATTTAAACAACTTGTGCAGTGTTAGTCATCAGAATTCCATCCTGGCCATTTGGCCCCAGAGTCCGTGTTTTTGCCCATGACATTTTGATACTATTATTATGTTCAGTGCCTAAAGGTTCATGATTAGCTCATTTTCATTGTGTATGGGATCTTTCATCAATTTAAGCCTACTCTCTGTATCATCTTTGAAACCACTTTAGGGTGATTGAATAGGCTAAACTCAAAGTGTAAATAAGAATGGTTTCTTTGGGGCACCTGGGTGGCTCAGTGGGTTAAGCCTCTGCCTTCGGCTCCGGTCATGATCCCAGGGTCCTGGGATCAAGCCCCACATCGGGCTCTCTGCTCAGTGGGGAGCCTGCTTCCTCCTCTCTCTCTGCCTGCCTCTCTGCCTACTTGTGATCTCTGTCAAATAAATAAATAAAATCTTAAACAAAATGTTTAAATAATGGTTTCCTTGCTCTATTGACTCTCCCTTTTCCTTTTCCTGATGACACTTAATGATACTATTTTTCAAGCAGATCCTGTAGTAGTCTCAGAGAGACCCTTTCTGGGCACTGTGATAGTAAAAAGCTACCCCATTGCACAGGTTACTTACATGGGAGAACAGTTCTTGTTCAAACAGTTCCAAATCTCCCTCCTCTCTGTCTTCTATCAGTACATGGCACTGTATCTTGCTCCTTAGCCCAGCAGGTGGCCCTATTAGGGGTACCTGCAAGACAGCTCAAGCCTGTTAATTTCTGTGGGATCCATTGGACTTGCTTGAAATTCACACTTCTCTCATGTGACACAAGGTGGATGTGCTGGCTGCTCTATTGAATTTCTCTGCTCTTTTTCTCCATTTTTCTTTCAATCCATAGGCTTTGGGGTAGTGGTGGGACTCTGAAAGCTCAAAGCACATTTCTAACTGGAGAATGAGATGTCTGTTTCACTACACATTCCTGGTTTCTGGGAGTGATTCTCTTAGGATCTCTTATTTGATTTCAGGAGATGAGAGTTTTCTCTTGCTCATTCTGTCTCTGTCTCTGTCTCTGTCTTTGTCTCTTCCTCCCTCACTCTCTTTCCCTCACTTCCTCTCTGACTTTTGTTTATACAGACTGACTGGAGTGGGGAGTAGATTGGTTGGGGTGATAGTAGAAGACAGCAAATCAGTTTTACTCCCTTGCATAATCAGCCCTAAAAAAGATGTCTGTCTGGGGCCATTTACTTTGGTCTTTTTGGAATATAGTGTGTCTTTTGTCTCTTTGCTTTAGCTTTGGGTTCTAATAGTCAGTTTTGGGTCAAGGAGGAAAGTTCTACTGCGCATTTACTCATTTTTGCCTGATGTCTCTCCTGGCTTTGTGTTGTCAGCACTGATGACTTTGGTGAGTGTGCTTCACTGGCATATGCCTAGATTTTACTTTGCTTTTTGGATGTATGTTTCTTCTAAGTTCTTTCTTAAAGTTGTATTTTGTAAGTCAGCTGAAACACTTCGTTTTTTTGTTTTTGTTTTTGTTTTTTAATGGCTCAACAAAGCAAATGACATGCTCAAGTTCACACCATTAGTGAGAAGAGACATTGAGATTCTGTTTCAGGTGTGTCTGTCTACAGAGACCATGCCATAAATCACTACATTTCTTAATTTTCTCCAGTAATGTGGATAATATGACCTTGATCTCAGTTTTGCTGATTATTGTGATATTTTTCAAATATTCACACGTGAAACTTTAATTGTCTAATTCAAGGATAATACCATAAGTTTTGATTAAATGCCAAACCTAGGGCACTTCATCCTGTCACTTCTGCCCACATAGTTCCCAATCTTTCTTGATCTTTGCTTTTCTAATTGGTTTAGTGATTAAGCTTATGAGTCTTGGAGTCAAAGAGCCCTGAGTTTAAGTCTCAGATCTGACATAGTTTCATCTATAAAGTGAGGATTAAATTGCTAAAACACCAAAGTGGAAACTCTAGTGCAAGTCTTTTGTTAGTCAGTTGTTGGAATGAAAACACATTTGGCCATTGCTGTAAAACTGGTGACACAAGCCCAGTGAAAGTCTGTTTGTATTTTGGAATGGAGATGTTTCTGGGAGAGAACTTGATCTGCACTCCTGGCATTTAGCCTTACCTGGCCCTTTATAGTTACAGTTACATATTTATAATTAATGATTAAATGTAGTAAACTTTTTTTTTAGTAAACTTTTATTTAAAGATTTTATTTATCTATTTGACAGAGAGAGAGAAAGAGAGAGACAGCACAAGCAGGGGGAGTGGCAGAGAGAGAGGGAGAAGCAGGCTCCCTGCCGAGCAGAGCCCAGCGCGGGTCTTGATCCCACCATCTTGGGTTCAGGACCTGAGCTGAAGGCAGAGGCTCAACCAACTGAGCCACGCAGGTGCCCCTGAGCTTCTATTTACGTGAGTGGGATATGTTGTTTAGCCACTTAGGGAATAATTGAATGTGACCCAAAATAAGGTGATTATGATTTTGAGCATAGCTCAGGGCTTTTACTCAAATCTGTGTTCAGTATGGTCTTTTGAGTACACTTGATTCTAGAGAAAGGAATGAGAGTAAGTAAAATCTGAGGCGCTGTTTTGGGAACTGAACTTTGGAGCAGTATGGACGAGCTCTTTAAAAATATATGTATGATGATGCCAAAGGAAGAGAAGAGCTTTTCCTCTTCCTACTCTGCCCCATTTTGCTACATAGACACCACTGCCCCATGGAGCTGTAGCTGAATTGCGGCTTTGCTAGCTTGGAGCCCCTGTGCCCAAGTGAGCCGTGGTGACTCCTGGGTGCTCATGCATCCACCAGGGCCACTGCGGACAGCAAGGAAGGGGTGGTGGAGCCTGAAAGATTGCTCCTCCTGGCTGCCTCTTGCCAGTTTGCTAATTGCAGCAATCGTGGCACCCCCGGCTCTGAAACTATGGGTGTAGAACTCCTGGTGCCCTGTGGAGTCATGGTGTAGCAGCAGTACACGGGTTAATGAGCTCCTGATTTTTCCCCCTCGAATATACCCAGACACCATATTCCATACACTTTGGTAAATGGCAAACATTTCTGGGTCATCCTTGATGTTGGCCCTTTTTTTCTTAGTCTATGTTCAGTCCATCAGGAAATCCCACTGACTTCTGAAATATAACCAGAATCCAAACATTCTCACCCCTCCCTCCATTGCCTCCCCCCATCATCTCTCACCTGAATTACCATCGCAGCCACGTCCCTGATCTCCTTACACTTACCCAGTGGCTTGTTCGTAGGTCCTTTTGAATTTGGGATTCACGTTTATTTATACTGTAACACTTTATCTATCACATCTGATTCCTAGACTTGGTATTAAAAATTGCATCTCACAAAAGCATGGTCATTTCTTTCATAGGGCATAGTTCTCATGAGTGAAAAATACTAATTCAGTTCAAGGGCTGTGTTCCAAGTAATAAGAATAAGATTTATATCCTTTTTTGCTAAGACTCTTTTCTTTCTTCACCACTAGAAATTAGAACAAAACAGTACTAGCAAGTGGAACCAAAATGATCAGCTCAAAGTAAACAACAAAAGGAATAAGTCTATTTAAAAGTCTATTCCACTTTGATTGTTCCACAATATTACACAAGCATTTGCTGGTAAGCTGGCATTGTAGGATCCTTTTTTTCTTCTATTTTTAATTTACTATATTCTGTATGGAGAGTTTATTCCACTTATCTGGCTAACTTTGACGGTCTCACAGTATTATACAAGCATTTGCTGGTAAGCTGGCATTGTAGGCCCCTTTTCTCTTCTATTTTAAATTTACTGTATACTATATTAAATTTACTATATTTGTCTTCTATTTTAAATTTAAACTTACTATATGACTTGGCTATCATGGGTAATAATCATGTTTGTTAAGGTTAAATGTTAGCTAAGATTACTTAAATGACTTTTTCAAGGGATGAATGGTTGCATTTTTTCACTCAGGGGCTCAGGTAAGCATTAATTTTGAACTCAAGAGGCCTTTGCTGGTCACTGGTGATTGCCAGGGTAGAGGCACAGTGATGCAGCACAGATGACAAGAAGGGGAAAAGGAACAGAATGATGACATCCTCTTCCAGGGTTCCTCCATGGCAATAGAAGTAGTAAGAACCTAAGATTTGGAAAGATTGGAATATTACTATACTTTCATTTGTTTGCTTAAGTTTAGACAGTGCTTTTTTTCCATTCTACCTGAATGACAGAAAAGAATTTGCACCTCTAGAATCTTAAATGGTACAGAGAAGGTTTTGCCTAAGATTTGTCTTATGTCTTAGGCTCTGAACGAGCATGGGAGATTTAATGATTTTAAATTATTAGAAATGTTTTCCAGCGAGAACTTTTTGACAGGTATGTAAGTCCAAAGATATGTAAGTCCAAAGTACCAGATTTTAGGTGTTTCTTTTGTTAAAAATATAATCATTTGTGTAAAACTGAAGTTAAATTTCTTCTTCAGATGTTTATGTTCTACAAGCATTTACCATAAGACATTAAATAACATTTTTCTTTGTTATCTTCTCCACCCAACTTTGAGACATCTCACATTCTCTCACCTGTACCTCTAACTTTTCTTTCCATGGTCAATCTCCAAAGAATGGTGTACTTATCATATATCATTATATATTATCAATTATTTCTCAGACCTCCTATATTTTGGTCTCTGTCTCTTCCAATACCCAAATTCTTCATTTGCTGTGGTTTTTAATGTATTCATAACTGCCAAAAGGGTAAAAAATCTCTAGCCTCAAATTTTGAAGGTTAAAAATTTATACCATCTCCCATTAGAGGAACCAAGCAGACAAATAGTCTCTGTGGAAAATTCCAGCCTTTTGATTTTATGGTTTTAGATAATAACTTCCTTGAAGTTTCTTGAAGTATGTACCCATTTGACTCTAGTGATTAAAATCAGTTTACATTTATCACTTGGGAATTGATGTGACATTGGGAAACAGGCAATGGTGAGCAAAAAATCAGCTGCTACATCAATTTCATATTGAAACAATGTGACAGCTACTTTCCCAGGGACTTTGAGTACTTGTGGGGGTAAGTGTGCCTGAAATATGAGACAGGTTGGTATTGGAAAGGTCTTTGTAAATTTAAATGTAAAATTGTAGCCAGACTAATTTGTAAATGTAATTGTGTGGAAGCAGGGAGGTTTGTGAAATTTGCAGGTAGATCTCTTCCACAGGTTAATATTATAAGGCTGTGTCACACACTTTTTCTCTACTTACCATCATCCTTAGGGAGGATTTTCTTTCTTTTATCATAATGCTTGGAAAACAGTCCTTGAAATTTTTGTTAAAATTAAAGTAGATAAATTTATAAATATAATATGATGTGATATTAGGAAGCCAGAATTCTAAACAGCTGATTTAATTCTGTGACTGTTGCTCACCATGCTTGAGGGATAAAAACAGGCTCAGCCACACATTTTATTACTGTCAAGCTTCAGACTCCATCTTAGGTGAGGCCGTTGGGAGGGCTCCATTCAAAATTCCATGTAGAAAGAGTTTTTCTATTCTTTTCTCCCTAATTTCATGTCCAGGCCTGAGATTTACTATTCTAATGGTGTTGTAAAATAAGTTTTAACTATGATAGCTAGCGAGAAAAGGACTTCCGAGGCATTATAACTAGATGAAGACAGAGATGGTGGACCTTATTGGTTGAGGACCAGGCCCTAAAGCCAGTCTTCTTTCTTTAGCCCTAATGCACAAAAGAACATCTGAAGAGAATGGCTGCCACATAGAGTCTGACTTTCTCTTGGTACCATCAAAATCTCCCATAGTCCTCGGAATTGTAATCCAATAAGATACCAGTAAACCTATCCCATTTCTCTCATCTCTCCCCTCCTCTTCGAACAAATTGGGGGTGGGAGTTAGCAGAGAGAGCCGGAAGCTTTCCTTACCCACTTCACCCTTCATGGGACTGAGAAAATTTAAGAAATTAGAAAGATGAGTTGGAGGACAGCGTGCTTTGCATCTACTAGGAATCTGATTTGATTGTCTTTCCAGAGACATAACTGCTTTTCTTCTATCAACACAGGAAAGATAGATTAAATTTGTATGATGCCAGTCTCATTGAATAACACAGACTCTGGGAATTATAAAAAGGAATCAGCATAAAGGCAACAAACAGAAAAAGAGAAAGTAAATTTAAAAAAACCAAAAATCTTGTTTAAGCTAATAAGATATATTGAATAAGGAAGCATAGAATTTGTTTTATTTTTATTTTGGGTAGAACTTAACAAATTTAACTCTTAAATCCTGCCTTTTGGTATCTCAGGATTTGATCTTTAGAATTAAAGATCAGGACAGATTTTGAGAGATAATTAGCAATGATAGGGTTTCATTAAGAGGATTGGAGGAAGCTTGGTTTCCATTAATATTGAGAAAGCCTTTTTTCCTCAGGTTTATAATCCTAAGCAAGTGATTGCTTCTAACCTTGTAGATACTATCTTCTTTTAAGGCTAGAATCGGTAACTCTTCTTTTCCTAATTCATCTGAAAGAATAAAAGGGGATTTTATTAATAAGGAATTAGCTTAAAACCATTGCCCACTCTTCTGACTGGTGATCACTACTTATATTAAAGTGCTTTATTTAATACCTGGGGTATGTTCTTTTTTGGGAATGGACAGAAATTCCAAAGCACTCTATTTTTATAAAGGTCAATTGTCTTTTGCATCAAAATTGCAGTCCTGTTTGTTTTGTGCTTATTCTTCAGCTATAACACAGGTTTTCTCCTTGAAGTTTCAAATCTGTATGATGTTGGTGGAAACTTCAGTGAATGATGTGCAATCCATCTACTCTTGGGATTCTGAATTTTGTTGTCTGGCTGGAGCACCAGGAGATACATCCGTGTGCTATGTAATGTAGGCTCATCATAGTACAGTACACAGTTCACCAAACTGTAATTTATCATTATGCCTTTGAGCTTCAGGAAACATTGCAGGCATGGCAATGTGCGCATTCACCAGACACTACTTCCTTTTCCTCCTGAACACAGTGGGACTACCTTTTAGTTAGGTGGGCCATCTGACTGGGTTCTGGCCAATAGGATGCGGGCAGAAGTAACATGCACCTGGGCCTGTTTCAGTTTTCAGGCCCTTTCTTTCCTCTTATCTGGCAGCCAAACATACAGGGTTCCAGGGAAACTAGGGATCCTGGAAGAGGTAGACAGAAACAGTTGAGACCCTGAATGATAATAGAGACAGTTTCCCTCATCACCACAATCTTTTTTACGCAGTAATATAAGCAAGAAATAAAGTGGAGGAGGGAAAACGAGAGAAAGTCATGAGTAAGAGCAGTTCACAAAAGGAAAGCCAAGGGTTCTGTGATGTGAGATTGAGAGCTGAATAAAAGAGACAGGATCTGAAATAACTTACCACTTAAAAACACATGTAGATCAAGCATGCAAAAGAAAATGAGAAAAATTCAAATAAGATTATGTCTCAAATTATTAGTTTTTAGAGGAGAGACAGAGAGTGAGAGGGATCATGGAATAAAGGTGATGCTTCTGTAGCTTTGTTTTGAAACCATTTATAGTCTATTAGGGAGAAGGTACCCTGGAGGAAATGGGCAAGATCAGAATGACTGGCTAGGTTTTGCTTTGTAAAGTCAGCATGTAGTCATCTTGGGTGGTAGAGTTAAGGCCCAAACAATTTGTTATTCAAACTGGTGATTTTTGAGAGTAAAAATCATGGTACTTAATTATGCTGAGAAAATAAACATAAACCTGGCCCAGGCAAGCAAAAACTAGTGAAGGTTCTCCAAAGAAACAGTCCCAATAGGAGATAGCTATATCTGTATCTATAGAGAGAGAGCAAGAGAGAGAGAGAGTGTCAAAAATTCAGAAATAGCAAAATTAAAACCACCAATTTAATAAATAGTATTTAGTAAGTTTATTGTGCATCACACCTGGGAATTTTCAAATTCAAAACTGATAAAAAGCTAAGGGGCATGCCATTACAGGTTGCCTTATAAAGTAATAACAAGGAAGTTATTTAACCTTTGCAATGATTGGTTATTACAACAGGGGTTTCCAGATGGCGGGGAGTTAGTTAAAAGTGCTTATGTTCTACCATTTTTTAGGAAGATGACTTCATTTCTTTTGTGATCATTGGAGACATGTACAAGAAATAGCCTAAGTTAAGTTTCACTTGTTTTGCAGAATAAGCTAAATTAAGTTTTGCTTATGTGGCTTAAATAGTTTTGTCTGCTCAGGGAATTTTCAAGTCCAGTCTCCATTTTATATTTAATTTTAACAATATATTTCCATATAGATACAGAAATAGAGAGAATGAGAGGGAGGAAGAGAGAGAGAGGGAGAGACAGAGAGAGAGAGAGAAGTTTATTTTGTGGATTATGGCTCTCATGATTGTGGAGACTGCAAGGCCATCACCATTGGCTGCAGTGTATCCCAGAAGGTTGGAGACCCAAGAAAGAATGAATGTTACAGTTCAAGTCCAAAGGCTGTTTGCTAGCATTCTTTTTCTACTTAGACCTTCAACTTACTGGATGAGGCCCACTCACATTATGGAGGAAAATCTGCTTTACTCAAAGTCTACAGATTTAAATGTTAATTTCATCTAAAAAATACATTTACAGCAACATCCAGTTGCGTTTCACCAGATATCTGGGTACTGTGGCCTAGCCAAGTTGACACATAAAATTAACAATTACACCTGGGTATATGGTTTGATATAAAAAGCATGTACCTAACTGACAGCCCTTTGAATTTGCCCAGCAAACATGATGTGTCTGGCTCAGGGTTTCAAGTTTTCAGTCAACATTTTAAATTGGAAAATTCCACAAACAGGCAAAATGTATTCACAGTCCTAAGCTTCTCTTAAACACTGGTATAGCTCAACACCGAGTCACATACAAACTGGGTCCTCATTGCCTCATAGCAACAAATGGCCGTAAGTCAGTAGCATCTGACTCCTTAGGATGGGGTATGCCCTCAGTCCTTCCCCATTGTCCCTACTCATCAAACTGATTTGCTTTTTATACCCCACCATCATCACCCGCTTGTATGTGCTACTTGGATCTTGTAGGCATTTCAGTTTTAAATCCTGGCCATATAACCTGTGTGTAGTGAAGGTGAATTAAGAAAGCCCTCTAATGATTTGCCTTATAGTTAAATCAAAGATAATAGTATTAATGAAATAAATTCCAGCAACTTCACCTGCTCCAGAGATTGCACAACTATCTTAGGTAGGGGACAATATTCTTAACACAGGTACTTGGAATATATAACTTACTACAGTGAACACTCAATTTACTTGAGTCTTTGATAATAAAAGCAATAAAAGGGTAGTCTTTTCCCTCTTTGTATTATTCATTATCCGAGGAAAGCCAACTTAAATGTTTATCTGGCCTGTCACTATAACTTATATAGCAATTTTAATGGGATATATAATAGAAGCTCTAAGATAACTCATATGGAAAATTATAGTGTTGACTAGCTCTCTTTGGAATTGTCACTCAACATTTTTTTTTTATTCTAATGGAGACCTTTATAAGAAAGGTGAATGGAAAAAAGCGTCTGTGTGTTATAGGGAAAATATGGCTTTTAAGGTTTTGACAGCCTAAAATTTCTTAATAATGAGATTCACAATTGATCTGTGATGTATTTCCTTAGCCATATATGTGAGCAAGTATGAACTTATTTCTTTGGGTCACTGTTTTCTGTGACCCTGTTCTAAAACCCTTTTAAGAAGGTTCTTTTGGGTTGGCAGAAAATATGAAGTACCTTAGAAATGCATACAAGAGAATCTGTTCAGATATTAGCAATTCAGTTGAACTAAATGTACTACTTTCTACCTGTCAAACTTTCAAGGAAGAATGCCTTATATGGGAGATATTTCTCAGACCTGGAGCAATTGGGCTCCTCCCTTTTCCTAGTCATTATTTTCTAGTCTCTTGCGATTTAGTAAAGAATCCCGTTTTTCTTAATAGCTTTGGTTGATTAACTCCTAACAGTAGTAGGGAAAGGTAGTGGAGCCTCCGGAAAAGCCACCTTCACAGATAATGAGTCCTGTGAGTACATCTGTATGATGAACTTTTTTGTGCTTAGCTTAGGGATGAAGGAAAAGAAAGGCATATCTGGTGAGAGGGTAGGGCGGTGCAATATCTGGTCTTCAGCTTGGCCTCAGGCTTAGGTCTGATTGGTGCAGAAAGGGAGGTATCATTCTCATTTTATGCCTGGAGTGCAGGCTGGCTTTTGTACAGCAATGTAAAATTTTGGCCTTGGAAGTGACTTGCTGCTTTGGGGTGTGCCAGAGGAAAATACCTGTGGGGTGGCAATGAGAGTGGATTTGAGGCTTTACAGTCAATGATGTGTAAGGCTACTGGTCACAGCAGATGCTAAAGAGAGGCTTGTTGGGAAAGGTCCCCTTGAGTTGTGTATGTGTATGTTAAGAAGGACAAATGGGGAACTGAATTTCTGGAACTGGGTAAAATCTAGGGCAGGATCAGAATAATTTGCGTCCTATAAGACTACTCTTCTATTGGCAAGCTAATTCATCTGGCCATTTGAAAAAAATCAAATTTGCCCACAGCGTGCCTCTTTGTTACACTTTAATCAACTATGAATCGAAGGAGTCCTCATAATCACAGTGCATAGAGTTTTGGACTTCTGTCAGCAAATGAAAATGTCCTTATGTACTCCACTTGCCCTTTGGACATTTAATTTTTAGTTTATATGCAGTAAAATTTTCTCCTTTTTAGTACAATTTCATGAATATTAACATATGTATATGATAGTGTGATAATCAACAATCAAAACAGTCCCATCACCCTGAAATTCCTTGGTGTTTCTTCTTTGTAGCCAACCCATTCCTTACTCCTAGCCCTTTGAATTAGAAACAAAACAGGTCTTCAGATTTTCTGTTGAGAGAAATAATACTGTAATAT
Organism: Enhydra lutris kenyoni; assembly: GCF_002288905.1. NCBI lineage: Eukaryota > Metazoa > Chordata > Mammalia > Carnivora > Mustelidae > Enhydra > Enhydra lutris. The sequence goes on along the minus strand of NW_019154105.1, from coordinate 22,335,107 downwards.
AGGCCTCTGGCTGATCACCTCTGACTCGTTTGCTCCTAATGCTTCTTCGGTTAATAAGTGAGAGTCTTTTGCATTTTTGACCCAAGCTGGCCAGAGTTATATGAGTAATTTCACCTGTAAAAAGCTCAGTCACTGGTCTTCAGGGAGTGGGTAACTCCTAAAAACTTAACTAGAATGTAAATGAAGGTTTCATAGAGCTTTGTGAGTCTCTGATCAAACAACCATATTAATTATTAAATTAATAAGACTTCCCCTGGGTAGGTGTTTAGATGTTCTGCTTCTGGGTCTGTAAGCCATTGAAGAGTTACCAGAACATGCCCTGCCTCCTTTGCTGTGCCTCGGGCTACTCTTGTAAAAATCTTTCAGAGCAGTCTAGGAAAAAACCTGACTCCACTGTGTGGGGAATCCTTGGTTTTATCCTTATTGGCTTAACAGGAATAGAAGCTTCATTCTTTTCAAAATTATGAACAGTTACCATATTTATTCATTTCTGAGACTATTTTTCCTCCTTTTTAAAAAAAAATATTTATTTATTTATTTTCTCCAGACAACTTTCTTATTGCCAATGAAGTGATGTCGTGCCCTCTAGCTATAACTAAAATGCAAAATACAGAGGAAAACACAAAATGACCTAAAAAAGTACAGATTGGGATTATCAAGTAGATAATATCAATAGATTATCAAATAGATTATCAAATAGATTAAAGGTTCAGGCAGGTTGTTCATCCCCTTCCTTTTTTCTGGATTTGGTTCTTTAAAGTTTGCTATAGATCTTGCTCTCTAGGGCTGCATTACTTTAAAGTATCAGAATATGGGCAGCCGACTTTTACTTTTCTAAGAAGTGGTTCAGATACATAATAAGTAATATATGTTCATTAACAGCTTTATAGTTGTAATGTAAGTCAAGAAATGATGGAAATTCAGTCTAATTTTGGAGGCTGTTTATAATTTTTTTGGTCAGTATCTAATTTTAAATTTTAAGATTAACATTCTCTCAAAGAGGAGAAAAACTTTAAAAATAACTCTTTATCCTTAGAGATATTCCCTAACTCTCCTATACTTTAGCAATTTTGGAGATGGGGCAGCTATGTCAGTGTATGGCACTTATAGATAATAGCATTCTACATGTTGTCAAAGTATTTTGTTATACATTACATTCCTCAAATATCACACTTCAAATTAAGGCCTTAAATATAAGCACAGACTTTTCAATATCTCCTAATTCAGAAATTTGGATTCTGTTGACTATCAGTTGCTATTGACTCTGCTTATCTGTTCACACTTAACACAGATAAAACAATTTCACTGACAATAAAAGTTACAAATGTACATTTTACTTTTCATGGAGACAATTCTATGGCTAGCAAAGATGAGCTGAAGCAGAAGAAATGAGAACCAATAAGAATCTTCTGCCAAGAGATTAAATAAGAAACCTGATTATGGTTGGAAAATGTTAAATTTATCTCCATAATATTTATATTCAGACACATATCTTGGAAAGAGCAAATAGGGAGAACTTTGTATTATGCTGCATTTTTGTGAATTATACCTATCCTAGAAGGGGCTTGTACTAGCTACAGGTAGTAATAATAAAACTGTAATAATAATGATTTCAATTTTCCAAAGCAGAGATTGAGTTCATATAACCCCATAAAGAAAAGTCCTTCACAGGTATTGTATAGAAGGAGAGATTAATACACACATCCTATGGGTACAAGCACCTTTTAATGCAATCGCTGTGTTCCCCATGGGACTGCTCACAAGTTGGAGCTCCAGGGAGTTTTCTTCATAGCTGATCTAAATCTTTATATTTCTGTACTTTTTCCAAAACTGGATCCATCTTCTTCTCTTCCTTTTTGGATCCATGTCTCAGCAAATGGCCCTACTGTCTGTCTGTCCACCTGTACCCTCCTTTCATATCTAACCTCTCCTTTGCCTTTCTACCAATAATAACTTAGTTCAGAACCTCATCATTTTTTGCCCAAATTGTTTTCCTCTGTTCCTGATTTTCTTAATATGATCTCCCCTTCACTGCAGCTTGGGTACCTTTCCAAGTTACAAATATGATGATGACACACCTTCCGTTCCCTTCTTGGTTCATTCATTCATCCAGCATTTATTGTGCACTTACTTTGTACTGTTCTGTGTACTGGGAACAATAATTGTGAATAAAAGAGTTAAATTTTATGTCCACAGAATCTTTCTATGAGGAGAGACAGGCAGTAAATACACACAAAGCAAATAAATGTAATTTATCAGGTACCTATAAATGCTTTATGAAGAAACTGGAATAGGGTAATACGACAGAGAGATTTACAATGGTAAAATAGGCTGTATTAGATAGATTGGAGAGGACGGGCCTCCCTGAAGAAGCGACATTGCCGTCCATATGAGTGAAACACACGTGTGAAGATCAGGGTCAGAGCACACTAGTTGTAGGAAACAGCAAGTGCAAAGGTCCTAAAGCAGGAATGAGAAATAACGTTTGCGAAACAGGAAAGTTGTTCTGGATGGAGCACGGTGAGAGTGATGGAGAGGATAGAAGGGGATGAAGTGAAGATCACAGAAAAGATAGGGACTAGGACACTTGGGAGCCTAATGGCCAAGGTAGTAGTTTCAACTTTACCCATCTGTGGTTGTTGACCCCTTGACCTATTTTGCTCCTTGACCAAGGAGATCTCATTGCATTGCTTTGAACATGCTTTTGGCCTCTTGGAGTGGTCCCCACTTTTCAGTCTCTGGGACTCAACTTTGATGTTGGTTCATTTCCACCAGGAATCTGTTGTTCACTTCTGAAGGCCTCCATTGTGCACTCTTTTTTTTTTTTTTTTTTTTAGATTTTATTTATTTATTTGACAGAGAGATCACAAGCAGGCAGAGAGGCAGGCAGAGAGAGGAAGAAGCAGGCTCCCTGCTGAGCAGAGAGCTGGATGCGGGGCTCGATCCCAGGACCCTGAGATCATGACCTGAGCTGAAGGCAGAGACTTAACTCACTGAGCCACCCAGGCACCCCCCATTATGCACTCTTGTGATGCCTTGTATGCATTATCTCATGGCATCATAGCACTGAATTGCCATATTATTCACGTTTTCCTTCCTTTATTTATTTTTAAATGAATTTTTGGATTTATCCTAGAAATTAGGTTGTAAACTTCTTAAAGGAAAAAATCATATCTTAGTCATAGTGGACTCCCTAGCACCTAGCACAGCATCTGACATATAGTAAGCATTCAGCAATGTTTGCTGAAACATAAATAAGCAGAAGATTAAAAATTGCAGTACAAATGGCAATAACTAAATTCAATTTTACATTGATGAACATAATTGATTTGAGCCTACGCTTGTATTCAGTGTGACCTGGAATAAAATATCTCTGACTTCCTTGTTGCTATCAGTATAAATCCAGACCCCTTTGTTGTGATTCAAAGCTCATCAAAATCTGGTCCCAACTACAATCCTATCTCATGCGCCATTTTCCTTAACCCTCAAATCTTCTATCATCAGGAACTCATTTCTGTCCTTTCACACTGCCTTTTCATGCCTTCTGGTCATCATTCTTATAGTTCAGTCTTTTATAATTTATTTCTTACATTGGCCTTTTGGGCATCTCCAATTTATCTTCAATGACTTAAATCCAATGTCACTACTGTGAAGACTCCCATGAGTTAGTGAAGAGGCTTTCATGGACTGTTAGGTTTTCTTTCCATTGTGTTCAGTAGCTCTGTACAAATTATAAGCATATGCTATATCACTCTGTTCATATTACTATTGTGCATTTTAATTACTTATAACTATGTCTTTCCAGTTGTGATCTCTGAAGTCAGTAATAGTGGTTTACTGTTTTAGCTTCAGTGCTTAGCCTACTATCTGCATAAATTTGATGCTTAACAAATGTTGGTTGAATAAAACAATTTTTAATAAAAATAGATAAGCAATTTTTAAAAATAAGCTTTAAAAACATTTTTTTTTTTTACTCTAACATCAGTACTTTTCCTAGTAGACCAAGGTGCTTGCAGGTATTTCATTGTTTAAAATATCAGCATTTATCTTTAATCATATCCAGATATGTGCCTTTCTCCTTTGTTCACCTCAGCTTCTCATCACAGGGATGATGAGTTTTTCCTAAATGGTATTTTTAAGCCTAAAGTTGCTTCAAAAATGAGGTTGCTTTATCATTTTAAGTATTGGAGCAATGGTATAAATGTTTCAGTGCAAAATTAATTTATAAATAATTGTATTCAACTATATAACATGGAAGAATAATACATAAAGCATAATATTAGTTACACAAAATCTGGTATTGTTTCTTCTTTGATAATCTGTTTGCTGCAAAATGTTTATTTTTGAGTGCTTTGATTTTGCAACTACTGCTACTTTTCTTCACTTTTATGGGGATAGGTGGAACATAGGTGCTCTGAATCTGGATTAATCTGTGTAACAATATAATATTAAGAGTTTTCGATCACAGTTCCAGATATGTCAAGATATCAATAGCTCATTAGATATGATTTGTTCAATATTCTTAAGTAATTGAAAACTAATTTTATGTGGTAATTTGGGACAAAATTCTCCATGGGTCTCTTGTGTTTCTGTCTATCTGGCATGTAAGGCACTGACTACTATCTGTTCTGAACTATCTTTTCAAAGATGTTTGTATAACATTCAACAGTGAAAGATGGGACTCATGTTTCTTTATAGAGCAAAGATCAGGCATGATTACTGCCTATTATAAAATATTTATGTTCTGTAAGCTCTTCTGTAACACAGTCTACTGTAGGCATTCTGTGATCCTCTCCACATGGGGATTTGGGGCTTTGGGAACTGGTTAAAAAAAAAAAAAAATCTAATACTCTGGCTACTGCTATTGCTGTGTATAATAAATTATCCTTTATCTCTGATCCAGGAATTTTATGTCTTTTGCCAGCATCCGTGAAACTGTGTTAAGCTAACATAATTAGTTTGCAAGTTGGTTAAAATTTCAATCTCAGACCCTTCCCAGTTCTTGACAGGTGGCTTTTTGGGCCTTCCTGGTCATATCGCTACACTATATTTCACAGCCTCCCTTTTAGTTTTATACAGCCATGTGCCTGAGTTCTGGCTGATAAGTTGTAGGCATCTGTACCTACCTCTAGGACTGGCCCATAACCTACTCTGTGTGCTCAGTTCCTTTGTCTCTTGGCCAGATAGAGAGGAACTAGTGGAGAGCTCCAAGGACCTGAAAGATTACAAAGTCACTAGATGGGAGGAGGTTGAATCCCTAAATGACTATGACTCAGAGCTCCTCCAGTGACTCTCATTAAACTGTGATGAAAGTGTAGGAAAAAGAAATCTTCATTGGACTTTTTCAGATTTTAGGGTAGGTAGTTACAGTAGCAAGCTGTTCTTGATTAATACACTCTATGGTCAACTTCATATTTAAAGTCTTTTTAAACTTTAAGATAGATGAAACACTTATTTAGAAACATATTATACTAGTGTGATTTTATTCTGACCTATCTTTCACAGGGAATTGGAATATTTCTCTATCCAATTAAGACTAATTAGTTCCATGTCTCAGTCACGCTATTTTTATAGCTTCCTCTCTTAGTTTTTCCTCTTCTTTCCCTCATACCCTCCTTTCTCCATTTCTTTCATCATTTTTCATGTTACTTTAGGGGATTACGCATTCCTCTAAATCACTCTGCAACCAATTAATACGTAACTAAGTGTTCCCAGCCAGCCTGCAGAACCCTAAAATTGTCATTCTTCTGTCCATGCTTTTTTTTCCCCCAGTTTCTCCCTCATGCTTCCACTTTATTCAAGTTGTACACTGTGTTTACACAAAATGTTTTTTTTAATTGTCTGATGAAGTTGCTGTTTTCTACTAAGTCGTCCTTTGTATTCACTACATTCACCCCTTCCCCCCAGTGGAACAGAATGTGGCTTTCATTAAACTGATTTTGCTTTCTATTAAACTGATTTTACTTCTATTAAACTTTCTTTTCATCATTTTTCTACTTGATATATAGCCTAATATGTTCACTATTTATTCAGTAAATATTTATAAAGTGCCTACATAGTTCTAGACACTGGAATACAAAGTAAATAAAACCAACCAAAAACTCTGAGGTATGGAGCTTAAGATTCTAGTGAAGGAAGATACAAAAAACAAATACAATTGTATAGATATTCAAAAGATGATACTTTCTTCATAGGAAAATGAACCAGAAAAGTGTTGAGAGAATATGGTGTTGGTAGATGGGAGGGATAAGGCTGTAATTATCAATAAGGCATTTAAGAAAAGTTTCACCTAAAAAGTGACAATTGAGTGGAGATGAGCAGGAGGTGAGAAGATGAGCCATTCCAGAATCTAGGAGAAGTGTATTGTATGCACAGAGAAAAACAAATGCAAAGATCATGAGACATGATTATCGTGATTTGTTAATGGAACAAGAGAGAGGCCAGTGTGGTTAAAATAGGGGATAGTGATAGGAGATAAGATCCAAGAGGTAGTGGGGGGACAGACAGGTTAGGCCTTCTTAAGCTCTACTATGATTATTCTGCCTTTTAAACTGAGATAGGTGGGAAGCCACTGAGAGCTTTTGAGCTTAGTGACATTCTCTTATTTATGTCATAACAGGACCAGTTTGGCTATTTGGTAATAACCCATAATAGGCAAAGGTAGAGACAAGATGAAAGGTTAGAAGGCTTTTGTAAATAATCCAAGTGTAGCTTGGAAGAGGGCATTAGGAGTGGAGGTGGTAAGAAGTGGTCATATCTGAGGTATACCTTGACGGTATACCTTGCAGGTTTTGCTGATGAATTGGGTATGAAGTGTGAGAAAGAGAGAAGAGGCAAGGATGAAATTAAATGTAATGTCAAGAGTAATGGGCAGGATAGTGTTGCCATGAACTGAGATTTAGAAGATGGCAAGATGGGAGAGATACAAGAAGTTCAGTTTTGGAAATGTAAAATTTGAAATATTCAAGAGATAGGTGGACATGTCAAGTAACCGGGTGGAGAGGAATCTGAAGTCTAGGGAAGAGATCTTGGGCTGAGGAAATATAAGTTTGAGAGTTGTCAAAGATAGTACTTAAAGTATGAGGCTAGATGAACTTGCCAAGGGAATAGGTGTAGACAGAGAAGGGGGCCATCTGAATCCTGGCACACTCCCACATTAAGGGACAGGAGAGGTGAGAAGAGATTAGTGAAGGTGTACACACACACACACACACCCCCACACCCACACATCGCCTTTTAATTGTGGAGGATGAGAAGTCCGATGATTCACTGTCTACAAACTGGGGACCCAGAAAAACCAGTGATGTTGTTGAAAGAGCTGAGAGCCAGAGCCAGTGGCACAGATTCCATTTGTGTCTCAAGTCTTGAGAACCAGAGCACCAGAGCACTGAAAACAGGAGATCGATGTTGCAAATGAAGCAGTTCAATCCTTGCCTTTTGTACTGTTCAGGCCCTGGAGAGATTAAATGATACTCACCCATCTGGGGAGGCATCTGCTTTACTCAATCCACTAATCCAAATGCTAATTTCTTCCAGAAACACCCTCACAGACATACCCAGAAAAAGTGTCTCACCAGCATCTGGGATTCCTAGACCTAGTCAAGTTGGCGTATAAAATTAACTAGCATAGTGACTTAGGATAGAAGCCAGTGGGGTAGGGGCAGCTGCTTTTTTCCCTAGAAGCCAAATGAAGAAAGAAAGGATTTGACAAGAAAGAAAGGGATGAACTGTGTCCGATACTACTGCTAAAACAGAGAAGGTGAGGGCTGAGAATTGACCTTTGACCTAGCAATATGGAGTCCAAGGTGACACTGACAAGACCAATTTGAGTGGAGTTGGAAGGAATTTATAATGAACAGGAAGTGAAGAAATCAAGGCAATGAGTGTCCATAATTCAAGATGTTTCACTATTAAGAGTATAGAAAAATAGGGCAATAGCTAGAGGAGTATATGAGATTATAAAAGACTTTCTTTTAAAGCAGAGATATTATATGCTGGCTAATTGAACTTAATAAAAAAGAAAAAGAAAACAGAGATATTTTACAAAATATTTGTATGCTTGCAAGAATAATTCACTAAGGAGGGAAAAACAGATAATAGAAGAGAGAGGGGAGAGAATTGCCTGAGCAACGTATGTGAGTAGGTTGGCAGGAGTGGGGTCAAATACAAGATAAATAATGACTTATTTTGAATGTGTCATAATAGTAACACATGCCAAATAAAGAGGCAGCACTGAGGGGGAATGACAAATAGCAGGGGGGTCAGGGAAGGTGTCCCAAGGGAAGATAGTTGAACTGAACTTTGAATGATAGAGAATTTTCTGGGAGGCCATATTGCATGCTGCTTTATGGAGAGATGAAAGAGCCCAGCATATTGAGAACTAAAAGGGCAAAAGGCTGAGAGGGCAGGTGGAAGCCAGATGATGATGAACCTTATGTGCAGTGTTGTAAGAGTTGGAATTTTAACCTTATATCATGAAAGGTGTTGAAAGGATTTGAAGCAGGTGGGTGATATGATATCCCTTATTTGATATTGGAAGTAGCACTGCAGTCATGGTGTGGAGGATGGATTTGGAAGAGCAAGTTCAGGTGAGAGATGATGAGTACAGAACCAGGAGTGTCTCGGAGTAGATGAAGAGGAGGGCTTTGATTTCATTATGACACAGGAAATGAGTGTGATTAAATATAACCAAAGAGGGGGCGCCTGGGTGGCTCAGTGGGTTAAAGCCTCTGCCTTCGGCTCGGGTCATGGTCTCAGGGTCCTGGGATCGAGCCCCGCATCGGGCTCTCTGCTCGGCAGGGAGCCTGCTTCCCCCCTCACTCTCTGCCTGCCTCTCTGCCTACTTGTGATCACTCTCTCTCTCTCTCTCTCTCTGTTAAATAAATAAATAAAATATTTAAAAAATATATAACCAAAGAGTCTGTTAAATCTCTTAATTTACCAGTTGTGACTAATTAAATGTGGAAAGTGATGTAGAGATAAGAATTTAGGATCTTGTCTAGATATCTGGTTTATATGGCAAAAAGATACAGAGAGTAGAGGTGGAAGAGAGGTTTAGGAGGAAATACATCTGGTTTAGTTTTGTGCACAGCGTAAGAAGAACCTGTGGGATATCAAAGTGGGGATGGCTATCAGACCATCAGAAATGTGGGTCTGGAACTCAGGAGAGAGATCTGGCCTGAATACAGATTTGGACATCACTGGTATATTTCTGATGACTGAGATGTGGAAACAAGGGAGATAACACAATAGGAGTAGAAGAAGAGAAGGGGATAAAGCTCCGGGTATTGCTAGGGATATGCCTGTCAAATAAAATTTGATTAGAATCTAGAAGCCAATTATTAGCACTGCAAAAAGTAGAATCCTTTTTTGTGTATATGAGAGATAAAAATAGTAGATTTTAAGGGCAATTACACTACCAAACAGCACCCATCGATGGTAACTCTAAATCTAAGTTGTTTTTTCTATGTTTATGATAGCACAATGAAAAAAATTTTGCTAATGAGAAATCTACAGCATTTTAAGGTTTCAGTTATCAAAGAATAATGAAATTCATCCAATGTATTCTACTGATAAAAGAAGGATACTGAGTAGAGAATTTTTGGAGGATTATTCCTATAGGTAATAAAAATATTTTTCATTTAATTATGTCATTTGTTTAATCAATAAAACAATCAATTCGTTCTCAGTCTCCAAATTTTAGGCTGTGTATGTGTGTGCATGTGAGTGTTATATGCATGTGTATGTGTGTGTACACATATATATGCATGCAAACAGCTTTCATAGCACATCTGGCATAATTACATTTTTAAAAAGAGCATGGTATTAATGAGAGCACTGTGTAATTACTTTTCTGAAAAAAGCCATAGAACCCAGTAATTTTGCACCCGAGGCACGCTGTGATGGCAGCACCTCTCAGCACTACACTAGTACTCCAAAGGTTAAACAGACTTTAAGAAATAGCATTTGTTTTGTGCTGTACAACTTTCGACTGTATCACACTTCTTACAAATTTAATGCCATATCCCTAGATTCTTCAAAATGAAAGAAGTGACACATTTCACAGGCAACAAAAAAGCAGAGATTCTGGGAAACTTCTCTCCTGCCTGCTTTTCAGTTCCTTCCAGGGTGACAGGTGCTCCCATGACTCTCTCAGCAGTCAGGATTTGGGCCGCAGCAGAAATGTAAGGAGCCTCAAGATTAGTCCTGAGGCTTAGAGCCCGAGAATACCTTGCCAATTTCCCTTTTTTCCCCCCCAGAAAATCTACTTTTTTGGAGTGACCCTATCTCGGCTCACTCTGCCCAAGTAGGATTTTGCTAGACTTTTAACAACTGATCTTAGAAAAATGGTAGCTTCATATGATGTTAACACAACAGAGACTTTGGGCATTTATTCCGGTAAGTGACAAAGAAACACATCCGGGGCTTAATCCTTCCTCGCATTTCCTGCCTCGGTGTTGGATCTTCTTCCAATACAGCACTGGTAAGCTATGATTTTTTTCCGTAGTCTCTCAGGAGACTGCAAATCTATGCACAGAGGATTTTCTCCAGGAGAACTTCTAATTTAGAGTGTAGAGCAGTGTTTCTCTCCTTGAGAGAGAAAGCCACCCCTTCAGCCTTCTAGTCTTCATCCTGCTTGCCTTCCTTGTCGCTGTAAATCATGTCTAGTGTTCTCCAAAACTGTGCTTCTCTTGGACGCATATGTGCTCCAAAGTGTAAAATAAGAGCTAAGCCTTTTAGGGCTGGCAGGTAAGTTAGAAAGCGTGAAGTGCAGATGCCTCGTTTTACAGATGAAGGACTGAGACTCAGAAGGCAGGGATGGGGCTCGAGTCACATGGCCTGTTTCATTGCAGAGATTAGAATTCACATTCTCTCATGTTGGGTCCAGGATTCCATATACGACCCCACCTAGGCAAAGCCGGACTTTTTTTTTTTTTTTTTTTTTTAAGATTTTATTTATTTATTTGACAGACAGAGATCACAAGTAGGCGGAGAAGCAGACAGATAGAGAGAGGTGGAAGCAGGCTCCCTGCAGAGCACAGAGCCCGATGTGGGGCTCCATCCCAGGACACTAGGACCATGACCTGAGCCGAAGGCAGAGGCTTTAACCCACTGAGCCACCCAGGTGCCCCCAAAGCCGGACTTTTTAGGTGGTTCTTAGTGATCATTTTTCTCTCTTCTTCACCTTCCCCCTTTCTGACAAGGGTGATGTGCGTGACATTTTGCCTCTTTGCACCCAGGTCTGTTGGGTGTGTTAGCTTAGTTCACATGCATGTCCTCTCCAGGCTCCACATATGGAAGTGGGCGGGCTGGATGTGGAGAGGCAGTTAGAAGATGCCTCTCCCAGGCCAGATTTAGCTTATGTCCTCTATCAAGAGATGCCCAATGGGACTTTTGGTAGAAGAGCTTTGACAAGTAAATGAATGACAACAAAATGACCTGTTACATACCTCTCTCAACGTGAAAAACACGCAAGTACCTCTATACCATCACACACAGAGATTGCTTTCTGGAACTAATAGGAGGCAGACAAAATGAAAATGGTTCCCTGAACACTTAGGTTATCAATTCATTTGTTATTTGGACATAAATTTATGCATTCAGATATATAATCTAAGAAACATTTTTTTAAATTAAATCTGAGAAGGGACATTAAGCCATCACGTGTAGGATTGGAGATGGTAAAAGTCCAGGCCCTAGTTCTGCTTCAAAATATGTGAATTTGCACACGTCAGACCTCCCTTACAACTTATATTCTTATCTAAAAAAAGTGTCACTGATATCATGCGGTGTGTGTTTCAGCTCTCTGGAGAGAAACTTGGAATAATACACAAAAGGACTTTGAACCTCCAGAAAGAAAATGCATAATATCATTACTAGTACAAAAGAATGAGATGCATTCAAAATCATTTAACGTAAATTAAAATATTCCCAAGTAGAGAATTTTTTTTTTCTATATATCCAAGGGCACATTTCCCTTCCCTTTCTTTCTCTAAAACCCAGCCTGATGTCCTGGCAGCAAGAGTCAGTCCAGGTTTTATACAGCTGAAACATATACAATTTGGGAAGCCCTCTTTAAGGAAAAGAATACACTGTTGGGCACAAGAGTGAGTATTCATTTCCAATGAGAAATTACAACAAATTAAAAGAGTTTTTTTAAAGCTAATAAGTACCAGAAACTTTAAACAATTAAAAAAATAACATGTTTTTAATAATTTATTACCTGATACATCAGTGTAATTATATTTATTAACTATACTTTTTGGCTGCATGCTTTTTGAGCACCTCTTCATATGACAACAATTTTATAAAATCAATTTCTATAAAGATAGCCTCTATTTAAAAGCTTTTCCCTGCATGGTCAATGGCAATTTTTTTTTTTTTTTAACTATTAAGAGTTGGGTTGCAGAAGACACATGACTTCATAAACAGATGTTCTTGCTGTTTGCAGGACTGCTATGGCTTAGTGCCCTAAAACATACGGAAGCTAATACATTCTAGGCCTTGTGATAGTGTAGGCTGTATATGTGATACATTGCATTGTTGTGTATGTTCTTGACAAAAAAGAAATTTCATTTTGACTCGATTCAGTGAGAAATGAGCTTATAATTTTACATATCTAATAACTGTAAGAATTATTTTCAGACTAGCTGCTTATTTTTTTTAAGGCGGGGGGGGGGGTGCAGAGGGAGAGGGAGAAGATTAAGCAGGCTCCACACTCAATGTAGAGCCTGATGCAGGACTCAGTCTCATGACCCTGAGATCATGACCTGAGCTGAAATCAAGAGTCAGACACTTAACTGACTGAGCGACCCAGGTGTACCTTTCAAACTTCTGGCTTTTTACACTTCAAGCTTTCTTTTTTCTCCTCTACCAATGTAGTTCTGATGTCAGAAGTCTCAGAACATGACCCTATCATGATACTATATCTGGTACTGTATTTTAAGGTTAACTCATCAGGTTGGTCATCAGTAGAGGGTGTTCTTGGAAAGCATTCTTGCAGTAGAATAGTTTACATAGCTTCAAAATGTAAATAAGCAAGAACCACATAAATATAACCCAATAAACCCAATTAAATTGTATCCTTATCTCAACTTCTCATTAGTTGGCTCCCTAGATCATCTGGGAACCTCTAATCCATCAAAACAAGAGGAAACTGGTGTGTAGGAGAAGTTAGAATAGAAAGAGAAAGAAACTTACATAAATTGTAGAAGAACATCTGATTTATAGTCAGACATTACTGGTACCTGCTCCTTGGAAGTGCAGGTCCTGAGACTTCTCAGGGACTTTGGACCTCTCTGGCAGAATTCCTTACTATAGAGTACATGCTTGCTGTTCAGATGCTGCATCTTCATTACAAGCTGTCTTATTGCTTCCTAGGGATGCTATGACACATTTACACACACTTGGTAGCTTCACAGTTATGAGGCTGGAAGTCTAAAGTCAAGGTGTTGGCAGGGCTTTGCTCTCTCTGAAGGCTGTAGGGGAGAATTTTTCTTTGCTTTTTCCAGCTTCTGGTGGTTCCAAACATTCCTTGGCTTGTGGCTGCAAAACTTCAGTCTTGCCCTCTGTTTTTTACATGGCCTCCTTTCTGTGTCTGTCCTTCACTTCCATCTCTTATAAAGACACTTGTTATTGGATTTATAACACACCCTGATAACCCAGGATGATATCATCTCAAGGTCCTTAATTTAATCACATATGCAAAGACCCTTTTCCCAAATAAGGTTATATTCATGGGGTTTAGGGGTTAGAGAATAGACATCTTTTTAAGGTACCACCATTCAACCCACTACACTGCCATATATTATTTGGGAACAGTTAGAATATGGGTCCTAACTTATGTGAGACAAAAACTTCTATTGTTTGTGCATTATCATATTGTCCTCTAGTTTCCTGAAATTTCAAATTCATCCATTTTTTAGATTTTAAGTCAGGGAGCCTTCCAAAAACAATTACCAAATATTTTTGAGCCCAATTCTCCTAAATCACTCAAAGTATAAGTAAACTTTATTTTTATGCCTCAATATGTCAGGATCTATGGATCAAGAGGATGCAAGGATGATTGAAAACCTTTTGTGTATTAGGAATGGCTAATCCAGTTTCAAAAGCAATAGGCACATGGCCGGCTAGTAGCTTTGTAATGTTGAATGTTTTCATGCGACAGAATGTTGTTCCCCTGTGGAAACATTTATTAGTAGGAGATGTAAGTGCAGATGTGTTCTCTAAAGGATGTTATTGGGTAGTACTATCTGTCTGGTTCCACAGAATCTGTGACTTAAGGCTACACTAAAACAACTTTATGAGACCTGCAGGCGAGCTCAGTGGCAAGATTACAGTCAAATCTAGGGATATATTACCAGGATGTGGACATCCATGAAAAATAACAATTGCAGAATAGTGTTAGGATGTGTGCTGAAACATTCCCTTCTGACATCCTCTGAGCAATTCATCTGTAGCATGTTTTTATCAGACCAATCTCCACAACCAGGTAGAAAGGTAGATGGAGGGTTACGTGTAGGCAGGGACAATAAAGAAGCAATAAGCTCGTTAAAGCTTGACTTTCATTAACACTGGACTAATTGGCAACAGTAGATATCTCATTTTGATAAAGCAATTGTTCAGAAAAGTCTCACAGGATTTTTAAATATATTTTTAAAAGATGCTGTGCTTATCTTTGGCAGACTATTTTCTCCAATAGCCAAGCTTTAAAATGTAAGCTTTCTGTGTAATCATTTGTAGGTTCTGTGCACAGTGAACAAAATTTGGCTAAAACTATAGGAATCTTAGAACAGGTGGAGTTGTAAAGTCAGTTCCTTTAGTTTTTGTTTTGTTTTTGTCAGGTTTTGCACCTGTACTTTTATATTTGAAAAGATCACCAGGAATACATCAATTTTATTTTGCAATAAGATCATATCCTTACTTCTACTCTTAAGGTTGTGGAGAGCTTGAGAGCAAAAACAGTACTTGGGGAGTTTATGTTTTATTTATTTCTTCATTTCTTTCATTTCAAATATCTGCAGAGTTCTTAATACATGTTAGGAATGCAGAATTTCATTTGGGGCAAAAAAAATTAAACAAATTTACATACCTTGAGTAATGAACCTTTCTGAAGTAGAGAAAGAGAAAATAACACTATTCATTTGCCTTTATTCATTAAATATTTATTAAGTAGCTCCTGTAGGCATTGTACTTGGGCTGCAACTCTAAATAAGATGAAATACCTACCCTGACTCAGCTTACTCTCTGCCTGGGGAGGGAGCATGACAATTAACCTTTAAGGTATAGCGTGGTAAGTCCTACCACAGAAGTGTGTATACAGGTTGATATGAGTGCACAGCAGAGGGGGTCAAAATTGACCTGTGAATCAGAAATGTCTTCTTGGAGGAGGCAGCACTAAGAGGAATTTGGAAGAATGAGTTTGATTAAATCCATGATGGAGTGAAGACAGGACTTGGGCTGTGGAAGTCACTCAAGTAAAGATGTGGTGGTTTGATACCTTATTCCCATGTTGAAAACACTCACTGTAGGGAATTTCATAAATATTTTCTGTAGCGTTTTCCAATATAAATCTCACAAACTTGGCTCAGTAAGGTTCAGGCATAAGATTTGCTGCCAGTAGAAATAATTAAGGTCTTTGAAGATAGAGTAATAAATAGGAACAGCTAGCGAGGTGATGTAATAGGAGTACAGATGAGAACGAGCTCTGATAGCTCTGAACCTTATACACCTCACAATTTCTCCTTATGGTCTACAGCCAGACAGCAGTGTTGGAGTCACTGTACGATGAACTTTCAAAAAGATGCACACATCAGTATACACAGCTCAATAAAATTGTCTGCTAAATGGGCAATGCTGGCCAGAAAACAAATAGAATGAACTTTCTTAATGGTGTTTTTGTAGGGAAGCAAGTTTTTCTTCGCATCATTTCTGGAAATACATCTGGTAGAGGAGAAAGGAGGATCAAAGTGTGTTGTGGATCTGAGATTGGAATGTATAAAAAATAATCCTAGCTATGGTATGGGAGACGCACAAAAAGGAGCAAATGTAGTTGTAGGTAGATCATAAAAACGTTTTGCTGTAATACATGGCACAACATAAAGGAGGAAAAGAAAGAAACGACAAAACAAAATCCAGATGAATGGAATTATCAGCATACGTTTCTGAGTGCTTAATTGGCCAGTGTCTGAGAAGGTTGTATAACAGCTGCAGGATGGAAGTTTGGCGCATAAATTCTTCAACTGTCATTTATGACCACTTACTTCACAAGGCTATTGGGAGGAGCAATAAATATGAGAGAAATTCCACCCTGCTATATAGCCTGGCAAAATTAGGTGCTTTAATAGGTTAAGTGAGTCAGTGCTAAATCAATACAAAAAATAGATGATTTGGGTTCATAGGCTGGTCAGCCAAGTTTATTTCCCAGGAATAGATCTCCCTACAAAGAAAGCAGTTAATAGACTCACCAAATCAGGGTGGTGCCTTTATAGGCAAGAGGGAACACTGAAAATAAGTTTCTAGTAGACTCCTAAAGATTTCATCTGATAGGTACTGTTACCTGCACATAAGACCAAATACAATCTATACTATGTTTTGCTCAATACCGGGAATGACGAGTTTCTCATACTGAATTGTAGGAATCATACAGGGTTCTATTAAGGTCATTGTAAAATTTCCAGAGTCATAAAGGGATGCTGGCGCAAATTTTTCAGCCAATAACAGCATTATCTTGGGCTATTAGGACACATCCAATTTTGTAGGTGACAGGTTTTAAAGGATTCTGCCCTGCGTTAATTCAACTATATTTTACAATCCTCTGCAGACCAGTCAAATCGGACCTGGCCTAAAAGCTTTAGTACACACAAAAATGAATGTCTTGTACTTAGAAAATAATGGTTAAATAGCACAGGGTCATATCCTGTCCATGTCTGTAAGTAACAGAGAAAGTGATGTAGAACTGGTGGCCTTCTGGCAGTCTTAAGGAACAAAAGAGGGGAGGGCCTTCTAGGAAGTAGGAATAGCAGGTACAAAGAGTTTGAGCTTGGATGGACACTAGGATATGTATGGGAGGAGATGGAGGTAAGGTTGGAAAAATGTCCAGGAGCCAGGTGATGAATGGGTTGCATGCCATGTTTGAGTTCAGTTTTTATCCTGCAGATAAAGGGATCTTTGAAGGACATTTTTTGGTAAGAGAATGATTATGGGAATTATTTTGATCCATGTGAGCTTGCTGCTTCTGGAAAAAGCCCTAATTAACTCCTGCAAAACATGGCTAACCATATACAAGAGTGGTTGCATGAATATCTTAATTCAAATTTCACAAACTTGTATCGAGCTAGTTACTGATAAACATACTCACATAAATTATTTTATTTCTTCCTCCTGATATTCCTAAAGGGAGCAAGTATATTGTGACTCTCTTTTTACTGATGAGAAAATTGAGAATCAAAGTGGTTGATTTTCTTGTGTGAGGTCACAGAGTCAGAGCCATATTGCAGAGATTGGAATTCCAATCCAGTGGGGCCAGATTAAGGGTGTAATTTACTCACACCTTTGTCCTGACTTTCTAGAAAAGTTCACCAAGCCCTCTAACCAGATACTCCAGAATGCTGAAAGCTCATCTGTGACCTTATAAACTATTCTTTATTTTCAGTGGAGGAAAATAGAATGTATAAATGTTTATATTTTGATTTGTACGGTATCAATGGAGAAAGTAAGTGTTATTTTAGCTGATCAGGCTTTAATAATGGTTGATAGTAAATTCTTCTATATAACAGTGTAAGAGATTGTTCCCTAAAGAATTTGCATATAAATGTGTATGTAGAAAAGCAAATGGCCAAGGGAAGCCTAGATGATTTTAAAGAATGAGATTATGTTCCCAGAAAACTTTACTCATTTATATAAAAATATTTTGAAATAATAAATGTCAAATTCCAAACCCTTTTTTCCCCTCTGAAGATTTTTTATTTATTTATTTAACACACACACAGAGAGAGAGAGAGAGAGAGAGAGAGAGAGAGAGAATGAGATCACAAGTAGGCAGAGAAAGAGGGGAAAGCAGTCTCCCTCTCCCTGCTGAGCAGAGAGCCTGATGCGGGGCCTGAGATCATGACCTGAGTCTAAGGCAGACCCTTAACCCACTGAGCCATCCAGGCGCCCCAAATTCCAAACCTTTGTACTGCTACTTCCTTCTGAGTACGTTTTCCCCCTGGGTATCTGAATAATCCTCTCCTCTACCTTCTTCAGATGTCCCTTCAAATGGAAAATTTATCTTATGTAAAATGGTAGCTTTTCTACCCCTGGCATTTCCTGTCTTCCTGTCAAGTTTTATTTTTTCCACAGCATGTATCAATTACTAGTTTATATATAACGAATACTGCGTGTGATTTGTTATTGCCTATCCATCTTATCTACTACAACAGAAGCTTGATGAGGGCAGGGAAATTTGCCTTTTTGGTTTTCTGATGAATTCCCAGCCCTTAGAAAATTTCCTGACACAGTATGTGTGAAACCAATACTTGTTGATTATATGAATGAATTAAAATAGATACCAGGGGGGCCAGAAAGTAGGAATTACTGTATAGCAATAGAAAACAAGGCAGTGTAAACTGGTCATATGATAAGCACCAGGTCAAAGAAGCAGAAGACAAGCTGGGAAACAGACTCATGCTTATTTGGAAACTATACAAAACAGGGTGCCTTTGCATATCCTTTTTTTTTTTTTTTGCATATCCTTAAAGAAGCAAGTTGACTATTCGATTGTAAGGTGTGAAAATTGATTTTATAAATAGAAAAAAAGAAATCTGTGTATCGTACTAGTCCCTAGTGAGTTCCAGGTGGATTAGATGATACATGTGAAATAAAAACCTTAACTTTTAGCAAAAGTTATATTTAGGTATGACACAGGACTAGGGAAGACATTTTTAGGCACGACACAAAACCCAAACAAACAAACAAACAAAAAAGCCCCAGCAAAACCAAAACCAAAAACAACAACAACAAAAAACAAAAAAAAAAAGAAAGGAAATATAAAGATAAATTTGACAACATTAAAAATTCTAGTTATCCAAAGATGCCACAAATAAAAGTGAAATGATGAGCTACAAACTCTGTAGAGGTATTGGCAACACATAAAGCTGACAAATAATTAGTATCTAGAATATATATATATAAATATATATATATTCTATATTCTAAATATGTACATATTTTTTTTAAACTGCATCCAAAGAGAAGACAACTCAGTAGAAAAATATGCCAATAGCAACAACACTTTATAGAAGAGGAAATCTGTGAAATGGCAGCCATCCTCATTTTCAGCCATGGAGAGGCAAATTAAAACCACAGTAAGATGCTGTGTCATGCCCACCTTGACGAAAATGAAAAAGTCTGACAAAATCAAGTGTTGACAGTGATGTGGAACATCACTACTACTCCCAACTAGTGTAAATTAGTGCAATGTTTTGGAGAAACTTTTGGGATTATTAGTAAGATATTGCGTTAATATTAACTGATGTTAATGTTAAATAAAATATTGAGTATAATCAAAGATACACATCCGGTTCTTCTATCTAGTCCATGGAGGATTAAATTCTGCTGCCTTAATAGCTGTAAGTCATTGTAGGTCAATGAAATGTGAGTGAAAGTGATACATTTTGTTTCCAAATCAAGTACATAAGTGTTGTTACATGATATTTCATGTACTCTCTTGTTCTACTCCAGGGACCATGTGAGCATATGATGACATGAAGTAACTATTAACTCAAAGCATCCTGAATGCTGAGCCTATAGCTGAAGGACAGCTCACTTGGAGCATCACCTGGACAGCAAATGTGTGTGAACAAGTGCTGAACTGTTGGGTGTTGAACTATTGAGATTGAGGAATAATTAGTTGCTGTGCCATAGCTAGTTTATCCTGGCTATCAGTCAGGAAGTTCTAGGTCTAAGTGAAGTACTCAATGAAAACTCTTATACAGGTACATAAGGAGACCTACATAGTGAAGTTTTAAATAGCAGATATTTTTAATAGCAAAAATTTAGAAACAATCTGAAAGTCCACTAATGGAAAAGAAAAAGTGTGGTATAGGTATGCAGTGGAATGTAACAGTGAAAGTGAATAAATTGGACTCATACATATCAATAAGGATGAAATTTAAAAATATAATTTTAACCAATATAAGCAGGTTGAGAAGAATACATATAGTAATTTCCATTCTATGTATATATACATTTAGATAATGTAAACACATGCAAAACAATGCTACATATTGCTTAGGAATGAATATTTGCCTTAAAATGACAAAAAAATACATAGAGGTGTTAAACATCAAATTTAAGAGAATGGCTCTATCTGGAAAGGAGTAAAGGAAATGTGATTGAGGAGGGGTTTACCATAGGCTTATGTTAGAGTAAGGATATTTATTTCTGAAGATGAGTTCAAGGTATAGGGGGAGCTGTATTATTTTCTGTAACTTTTGCATATCTTAATATTCTTACTAATAAAAAAGTAACCATTTATAAAAATATGCAAGCAGTAATGGACTGTCTTGCAAAGTTAGCTCTGTACTATGGGCTGATTTTTTTTTTTTAAATGAAGAAGGTTTAGGAGATAAATATACCCAAAATAAGAAAGGCCCAAATATAGTTAAAGATATTAATTGGAAATTTCCTATGGAAAGCACTCCCAAATTCTGTGAATTGACAGTATATGGAAATGGAATTATAAATTAGGAAAGTTTGTGAGACTTTTAGGAGAGTAAGAAGCATAGATTTACATTTAAATATAAGGTGCACTTTAATCAGGGTTAATCAGGGTAGGCTAGCTGATATAAAAAGTAAACCCCAACATTTCAGTGGCTCAACTCAGTAGAAATGTATTTCTTGCTGACATAGCATTCCATCTGGGCATCTGGCAAATAGACTTCTACAGAGTAATTCAGAGACCAGTGCTTCTTCTATCTTGTGGCTCTGGCCTCTTCTATGTCCCCCTGAGTTCCTTCCTCTTCACCAAGGGGATGGAAAAGCATGAAGGGTCACACAGGGAGGTTTTAGAGATCAGCCCTGGAGGTGGCATAGATTTTCTTCATATCCCAGTGATCCTATTAGAAATACAGTCACATCCAACTTTAAAGGAGGCATAAAATGTAGTCTAGGGGAGAGTGAGGTGAGTTTGGTGCATGCTTAGCCAGTTGTAGCCATACCATATTTATTATAAATGTGAAATTGCCTCCTAAACAAAGGGCTGAATTCTGATCATCCGTGAGAGGTCATCCAACAGGCAGAATTAGTCTGAGCTGGAACACTAGTCAATCAGAACTGATAAAGATACTCTTTTAAAGAATTAGATGCTGATCTTGCAAATAAACCATCAAATACATCATCAGGGAAAAATAACTCTGGGTTTCCTTATACATATTTTATGTATTAGGATAGTTTCCTTTTGAATACCTTGAGGATGCACCATCAATTTTCTTTTTGGTGCTTAGGGCCTCTGAAGAAATGTGCCCTTATCTTAAACACTTCCAGGCTGCGTATTTACGAGGAGAAAATGCTAACCAGCTGTGGGATGGAGGGCTGCAGTGGGGGCATTTAGCATGTTAAGCAGAGAGAGGCAGTGGAATGGACAGAATGATAGCAGGGAATATTGAACTTGGAGTTAATGAAGTTTAGGCCACGTCTTAGTCCTGACTTCACTAGTCGTGGAATTGTCAGCCACTTTACCTATCTATATAAAATTTACTCCTTGCTACAATGAGAAGACAGGACTAAATATTTTCTGAGACCCTTTACAGTGCTAAAGGTAGTCTAAGTTAGGTGCTCTAACCATAATTCTTTCCACATTACAAACAATAATTCAATAAAATATGGCTCTTTCTGAGCAAAGCAGTAGACAGCTAGCAGGTCCAATAGGCAGATAGCATTTAAAAGGCTTCATGCATGGTTGACTCAATTACTTTTTTTTAGGGCATGCAGTGAAGAAGGAACAAGAATTTTTCAGTTGCATCTGTACATACCTAAGTAGCACATTTCAAAATTTCTGGAATCTTTTTCCATTTCATGCTCCCTAAACACTTTTTCTGTGATTTCCTTTTCTCCAACAACAAAGTAGCATCAGTGTATTTATTTTGCTTAATTTCTGATTCTTCCCCCTATGGTGTAAGCTCAAAGAAGGCAGACATTTGTGTTTTCTTTTCTTTTTTTTTACATTTCTTTTTTTCTTTAATTTACATATAATGTATTATTTGTTTCACAGGTAAAGGTATGTGATTCATCAGTCTTACACAGTTCACAGCACTCACCATAACACATACCCTCTCCAGAGCCCATCACCCAGCCACCCCATCCCCCACCTCCCTCCCCTCTAGCAACCCTCAGTTTGTTTCCTGAAATTAAGAGTCTCTTATGGTTTGTTTCCCTCTCTGATTTAATCTTGTTTCATCTTTCCTTCCCTTCCTCTGTGATCTTCTGTCTTGTTTCTCAAATTCCTCATATCAGTGAGACCTTATGATAATTGTCTTTCTCTGATTGACTTATTTTGCTTAGCATAATACCCTCTAGTTCCATCCATGTCGTTACAAGATTTCGGGTTTTTGATGGCTGCACAATATTCCATTGTATATATATACTACCTCTTCTTTATCTGTTCATCTGTTGATACGTCTAGGTTTTTTCCATTGTTTGGCTATTGTGGACATTGCTGCTATAAACATTCAGGTGTACGTGCCTCTTCGGATCACTACATTTGTATCTTTGGGGTAAATATCCTGTAGTGCTATTGCTGGGTCATAGAATAGCTCTATTTTCAACTTTTTGAGGAACTTCCATACTGTTTTCCAGAGTAGCTGCACCAGCTTGCATTCCCACCAACAATATAGGAGGGTTACCCTTTCTCCGCATCCTTGCCAGCATCTTTTGTTTCCTGATTTGCTGATTTTAGTCATCCTGACTGGTGTGAAGTTGTATCTCATTGTGGTTTTGATTTGTATTTCTCTGATGCTGAGTGATGTGGAGCACTTTTTCATGTGTCTGTTGGCCATTTGGATGTCTTCTTTGCAGAAATGTCTGTCCATGTCTTCTGCCCATTTCTTGATTGGATTATTTGTTCTTTGGATGTTGAGTTTGATGAGTTCTTTATAGATTTTGGATACTAGCCCTTTATCTGATATGTCATTTGCAAATGTCTTTTCCCATTCTGTCAGTTGTCTTTTGGTTTTGTTGACTGTTTCCTTTGCTGTGCAAAAGCTTTTGATCTTGATGAAGTCCCAATAGTTCATTTTTGCCCTTGTTTCCCTTGCCTTTGGAGATGTTTCTAGGAAGAAATCAGTGTGGCTGAGTTTGAAGAGATTGCTGCCTGTGTTCTCCTCCAGGATTTTGATGGATTCTTCTCTCACATTGAGGTCTTTCATCCATTTTTAAGTCTATTTTTGTGTGTGGTGTAAGGAAATGGCCTAGTTTCATCCTTCTGCATGTGGCTGTCCAATTTGCCCAACACTGTTTGTGGAATAGACTGTCTTTTTTCCATTGGACATTCTTTCCTGCTTTGTCGAATTCTGTCCATTTTCTTAATGTTGTGTTCCCAGTACCTAGAACGGTACCTGGCACATAATAAGGTATTCACTAAGTATTTATTGAATGAGTAAATAAATTACGAACCCAGGGAGGCATGAGAATCATCAGGAGGGTTTCTAAGAAGGCAGAGATTAATAATTTTTTTGCAGTTTGGATCTATGAAGATCTGTCTGAGAACAGTAAGCTGAGTTTTGTATTGCTTTTCTAACTCATGGGAAATAAATCAGGCCCGGAGAAGGACATACCCTTTAGGGGGCAATTTTTTGTAAGTTTGAAACTTTTAAAATCTTATCTGGGATTTCTTAAAATTGTCATAAAAGGTGGATAGCATCACATGAAAGTATATCAATAGGGCCTATTCTAACAATATTTAAATAGGAAGTTAAGGGAGTTTTGTTTGTAAATTTCAGGCAGAATTTTCATGGGGATTCTAATAGAATTCAAAAGTAGCAAACACAAACAATTCTTAATCTGCTCAGTAGTAAGTAAGGTAATAGTACCACACAAGGTTCCACATCCCCTACTTCAAATCAACATCTAATTATCAATGTTTATATATTATTCCAAGTCCTCATTCATCTAACTCCAGACCACTATTTAATCATGATGGATTGTGATAACAGCATCATTTGTGGTGCAGGCCATGATCTGCTATGATTCCTCTGCAAAATTATTATGATGAATCACACTTGTCAATGATCTTTGAATGAGACAAATCCAAAACTAATTTTCTGTCTGCAATCCAGATGTAATTGGCTATGTATCATAAATCTTCCATGAAAATATTCTTCAGTTTCATCTCTGTCAACAAGCAAAAGTGTTCTTCATAGTTCACTCCCCAAGAAAAACAATAGAGTATAATTAGAAGGGAAGGGAGAAAGTGCAGAGATGACTTGAATACAGAAAACAGAAAATGCCTGGATCAAATTGGCTGCACAAATGATTCTCTGTTATCAAAATCATTATAAATTGTATCTCTCCATTTTTGGTCCAGAGACTCAATACCTAAGATAACCATAAAATATTTATCTTCACGCTAAATTATAGAAATTAAACAATGCTTTTAGAGTGCTCTAGAATTTGAAAATGACTTGAAATCTATTTTGAAATAGATAGAGGTTCAGTTACAAAATATTGAGGGGGGCAAAGGTAGAATTCACTATTGCAGTCCAGAAAACAAAAGATTTTAAATATTTTTGCTTTATTCACTGGAGGGAGTCTTGTTGATTAATAAACTATGATACAAATAAAACATAGACTATGGCTTCAAATCTCAGGGTCCACATTTATACCAGGGCATACCAACTACAGTACTGACTCTGAGGAGTATGCGTATGTGTGTGTATTTGTGATCTATATAATGGGCATCCTTGTCTGAACTGAGAAGTAACTGAGAAATTCTGTATGAGTATAGATGTGTCATTCTTATTTTTTAACTAATTATTTAGAATGTCTGTTTCTCAGTAGTGGGTCAGTGACCTCTTCCTGCTGTGTATGAAGCAGAGCACTCTTCCTCATGCAAATGTCCAGTGTCAGTATAATTCATTCTTTCTGAATACATGAAAGAAGACGTGTTGACCAATCAAGGCTCAGAAAGGGTAAATAGACCCCTTCGCAGAAGGAATCTTCCCGGAGCTGAAATATGTATAATCACAAATCTCGTTTCTTCCCGCCATACTACAGTCCTTTTGTGCTATTCTTCATCTAATCCGTGCTGCCAAACTGAAGTCACATAGTAACATCATCAGTAACACTTAGCACTTATATACTGCCCACCATCCTCAAAATGTTGAACAAACATTAAGGAATTAATGCCCGTTGAAGGAAGTCAGTGAAAGTATGGAACTTCTGAGTGCTTATGAGATGAGTAAAAAAAATTTCATTATTAATTTTTGGGTGATGTGGTTTGTTTAGACTGTTTTTTAAAAATATTTTTTCCCTTGTCACATGAGAGAAATAATGTTCACGGAGGGTAAGTATATGAGCCTATAACTGGTTTTTACAGATGATTAAATGCTGGGGTTGAAGCCGAGGCTTTTGATAACTGCTAGAGCCATTTATGACCTCATATACTACTCTACTGTGGGACATGAGGCTTTAAATAACATCAACCATGTGCTTTTATTGAAAAGAAGAGAAAGAAAAAGAAAATTCCCTTTCAGACGAGGAAAGAAATACATGTAGAGAACCCTATAGAAAAGTCATAAATATACATGAGTAAAATTATATTTAGTGAAGATTCTGTAATAGATTTAGGAACCAGGGTATCCCTTGATACCTGTCTGGATAGCCTTTAGATAAGGAAATTATGAAGGGATATTTCTTTTATCTATGGGTGTAAAAGGTACAATGGGGTTTATAATAGGCTGTTGGCATTAGTCACTGCTATACAGAGGACTCTGACTTCCACTCAAAGTGACTTGATGCTTATGGTGCTCATCTACTTGCATTGGACATGGTCTCTCTAAGTGGGCAGTTTGCCAAAATCACATCTAAAAATACCAGTGGATGAGCAATGTCATACCAAATGTCTATCTAGTGGGAGGAATCCATGATACAAATGTGGCTAAAGAGGTGCCAGGGATGGAGTACCTGGTGGCTTAGTCATTAAGCCTCTGTCTTTGGCTGGGGTCATGATCTCCAGGTGCTGGGATCAAGCCCTGCATCGGGCTCTCTGCTCAGCAAGGAGCCTGCTTCCCCCTTTCTCTCTGTCTGCCTCTGCCTACTTGTGATCTCTCTCCCTGTCAGATAAATAAATAAAATCTTAAAAAAAAAAAAAAAAAGAGGTGCCAGGAAAAAGAGAAAATCATGTATGTGTCTCTAAAATGTATCTAGCAGAATGTGAAGTTTATTGCCCCTTAAGCTGTCGATTAAAATGTGTTCATTGGATTTTTAATCCGTGCTATATTTTTCCTGACCTTTAAGCATCTACTACTGAATGACATTTCCCTGATTAAAAAAAAAAAAAGCAGCAGCAGCAGCAGCCTAGGAGGAAGATCTACATGAGAATGAGACTGTGAATAGAGAATCCATAAGAAGTAACAAACATTTCTGGAATAAATGCATATTTATCATAATAATAGGAATAATAATTAATAGTACTGAATTATCTATGTACATTATCTCTTTTTTAAAAGATTTTGTTGATTCAACAGAGAGAGAGAGATGATGACAAGTAGGCAAAAAGGCCGGCAGAGAGAGAGGGGGGAAGCAGGCTCCCTGCTGAGCAGAGAGCCTGAAGGAGGGCTGGATCCCAGGACCCAGACAGAGATCATGATCTGAGCCTAAGGCAGAGGCTTAACCCACTGAGCCACCCAGGTGGCTCACATTATTTCTTTTACTCATCATAACAATCCTATCAGGAAAATTCCATCATTATCCTTATTTTACAGATGAGAAAGTGATTAGAAACTGAGCTGAGAAACTGGATTTAAAGACTTCAGTCAGTTCCCGAGTTAGAAGAGCTGAGATCTAAACCCAGGAGGCCTGATTCTAGAGCTCAGACTTTTATCACCATGACATGCTTCAGCAGTCTGCGTTTCAAAGTTCATATATACCACTCACTGGCATGCACTTTCCATGTATCAGTCGTAATCAAAATCTTATATATTAACCCTGAAAAAGATGGGAGTCCCAGACAGCAAGGAGTTAAACTAGAATTAATATTCATATTTGTCTGGGGCTAAAACCAGTGCTATTCTAAATACCCGCAAGTAGATTTATAGTTTTTGATTTGGAAGAGACCTTCTGCCTCAGTTTCACATGCCCTGAGATGAAGATAAGGGATCTGCCAAAGTTCTACAATAAGGTACTATCAGGGCTCGGATGAGAATTCCTTTATTTTTGTAGTGAGAGTACCTTTTCCCATAGTTGATAATGTTATTCCACAATAGCCAGAACGGAAGAGGGGTTACAAGAGATGAGCCATTTGGGAAGGGGCAGCGCCTGGGTGGCTCAGCTCTGCCTTCGGCTCAGGTCATGTTCTCAGGGTCCTGGGATCAAGCCCCGCATTGGGCTCTCTGCTCAGCAGGGAGCCTGCTTCCCCCTTTCTCTCTGCCTGCCTTTTTGCCTACTTGTCATCTCTCTCTCTCTGTCGAATAAATAAACAAAATCTTAAAAAAAAAAAAAAAACATTTGGGAAGATAACAGTCCCTGTTTTCTTTGCATCGAGACACATGACAAAAAGGATGCCATTGAACTGAATGTCAGGGAATTAATGATTGAAATCTAATACTATTAATCCCACAGTTACACATAATGATCCTAGTATATAATCAAAGATGGTCAGGCAACTGAGCTGTATGATTACATTTAGACATACTAATTGCTCACATTTTTTGAATGTTTATCATGTGTGAGGCATTGTATTAACTTACTCCTCATAGCAATCATATGATGTGGGCAAAATGATTACTCATATTTTACAGGTGGGGGAACTGAGGCACAGTGGGGTTAAGTAACTTGCTCAGTGTTACCTGGTGGTTAATGTTAGAGACACTAACCCTGGTTGTTTGAATCCAGAGCCTGTTCTCTCATTCGTCTGAAACTGCCACTTGAATCTATTTCTAATGGTTTTCAGCAGCAATTGGAAATTTAATGCCAGTGGATTTCTCCTGGTCCCAAAGGGATATGCAGGATTTAAAAAAAAAGATGTACATGGGCTTAGATACACATCTAAGAAGGTGCTTTAGATAATCTGAGTATGTTATCACTTAGGTTACTACTTAGCTCCTAATTGATGTCGTTTGAAATAGGTGAATTTTCATATTAGGTATAATGTGTCTGCCTAGAGTAGCACTGAATTATTCTAATATCTCTCTGAATAGGAGAATTAACACCCAGAAAGTTAGATTTCCTTTCTCTTCATTCAGATTTTCTTGATATTATAAAACCATTTCTTTGGCTTCTGTGATATATTTAAATTATGAGGAACAATGGTGTGCACTATTATTAATTAACATATACATAGTTATTTTTTATAGACTTTGAGCCAAAGGTGCATCTACAATTGATGCTCATTTGTGATTCGTAAAGTAGTTCTCATTTTTCTATATAGGTCCTTTCATTGCAAAGTGCTTTCTTGATCTCTCATTTTTAACAGGAAATTTCCTACAGTAAAATGTTAAGGATGTGAATTTGATTTCACAGGCAGATGTACAAAAATCATTGATAGTCTAATTAACATTAACTCCAATCTACAGATAATTTGTTGCGTGGCTCTGCTCTCCAGTGCAAACGGCAGTCTCATGCAGATGCTCTCCACTTCTCTGTAGCTCAACAGGATGGGAGTGTGAGATGCATACCTAAAAGCATTTCACCCTGAATAGTAAGATTCTGGGTGTAAGTAAGATTATACCCTGAATAGTAAGATTCTGCGTAAATAGTAAGATTCTTCTCAAGCATGTTGCCAATAAATATAGTGCATGGGAAAAACTGGAGGGTTAATGAGCCCTTATGTGCCTTCCTGATTTAACAATGGAATACAGTACAACCTGAGGGTTGGATTCATTTTGATCTTTTAATGGGTGTTATTTGGTATCTGAGATATGGATATCAGTTTATTTCTTGCTGCAAAATTCTCCCAACAAATAACATAGGACCTCATTGGTCCATAACAATAAGCCTTTTCTAAATTCATGCTTGTAGGCAATCAGCAGGTGGCTCTGCTAATTTTGGTGAGCCTCAATTCTCTTTCTGGGTAATAGCAGGCTGGATTATCCGGGATGACTGGGTCAACCTGGCTCTGCTCCTCATCTCCCATCTTCTTATAGGCAGGCCTAGTCATGTCCTCATGCTGATGGGTGACAACAATCGCAAGGACAAGTGCTGTTGTACTAGACCATTCCAAGCTTCTCTTTGCTCCATGTTTGCTAACAACTCACAGGCCAGGAAAGGAGACATGGCCAAGCGCGAGGGAGAGGAATTCTATCAAGACCTCCTACACCTATCCTGAGAAAGCTTTGAAAAAGTAACATAGCAGAGTGTTATGGGCACAAGGAAAGAGAAATAATGGGGCCTATTAACATAAATTAATATAGTCTTCACTCATAGCTTCAATTATTTGCTCAACTCTATCCCCCACCCTCAATATTATCCAGTTACAGCATTAATCTCACAAGGGCCAAAACCTTATAATCTTAAATAAGTTTGGATGTGGGTTCTCTTGATTCAGAGAACTATAGAATAAAAAGACAAATTGTCTGCCCCCAAACACTCAAACCGTGTGGCAGATTATAGCTTTTAAAAAATGGTCCCAGTAACACTTCTGGTGGAACCCAACTACTATGTTGTGAATAGCCAAGTCCACTTGGGAAGACCATGTGAAGATATACCTGATAGATACAGCTAACGTCCCCACCAGCATCTGTTACCAGGCATCTTAGTGAGTAAGCCCTCTGCTAATTACCGTTCCTAGCCTTCAAGTCCTCTAGCTGAGGTGCCAAAGACTGTTGAGTAGGGAGAAGCTGTCTCCACTGTTTTGAGCCGAAATTCCTGGACCACAAAATCCATGAACATCATAAAGGTTTGTTTTGTGCCATTTAGTCAGAGAGAGAAGAATTACAAAAAACACTTTGATTTGAATAAAGAAAACTATGAGGCACTGTAGCAGTCAGTAGTCTGTATCAATTCTGAAATCTTTCCAGGCAAAATGTGGCCAGGTTCCTCCCTACCCTGGAGTGGAGTATGTTTTCTTGATTCAGCCTTGATTTTTCTAATCTGCGAATGACTAAGCCCTTTTAAAACAAGCTAGTAGTGCTTTTGCAGGTAAATGATCTGGACAACTGTGTGGGTGTTCTAGGTATCAGATCTGAGTTCACTACATACGCCACAAGCTTCATCCTATTCCTCCCTCTCTGGATTCAATTACTGGGGTTTTTCTGGTTTTTTGTTTTGTTTTGTTTTGTTTTTAAGATTTTATTTATTTGACAGAGAGAGAGAGGCCAGAGAGGCAGGCAGAGAGAGGAGGAAGCAGGACCCCTGCTGAGCAGAGAGCCTGATGCGGGGCTCAATCCCAGGACCCTGAGATCGTGACCTGAGCCAAAGGCAAAGGCCTTAACTCACTGAGCCATCTAGGCGCCCTTCAATTACTGGTGTTTTGACTTGTCAAGCTGCTGTGCAAAGACACCATTATTATTCCTATGAGTCCAGAGCCTCCTGGATGGCTCAGTGGGTTAAGCTTCTGCCTTTGGCTCAGGTCATGATCTCGGGGTGCTCAATAGCCCCTCACTGGGCTCCTTGCTAAGCAAGAAGCCTGCTTCTCCCTCTGCCTGCTGCTCCCCCTATTCATGCTCTCTCTCTCAAATAAATAAATAAAATCTTAAAAAAAAAAAAAAAAAGATTCCTATGAATCTCTTTGTCCAGCTGCGAAGGTCTACGAGTCACCAATTTAATTCTTTAGAAGTCTCTACAAAGAGTCTCAAAGCTCCTTGATCCTGAGGCAAAGTATTAATACGATCATCTTTTACTTGTTTGAGATGCTGGGGATGTGAATGGTTTTATTTTCCAAACTAACAATTTCCAAGCCATCTGAGCTCTAAATCTTCCTTCAAAATATTGCTTAGAATCTGACCAGTTTTCTAGTGTTCATTTTTCTTGTAGTACCTCACCATGAACAGCTAAAAGCAACTGGCGGACATTTTCAGTGCTTTCCTTGAACATTTCTTAAGTCAGGTCCCAAACTTCATTACGTACATTTTCTAATTTCTGAGTTACAGGTGACAGTCTCACAAAATGTGACACAGATCACCATACTTCGTTTTCCTGTTTTAGTTTTTTCCAGTTTTCCCAGCTTCCTCTAATGGTTTCCTTGCTACCTGTCTCCTGGTCTCCAAATCAATAGATCTGTTTTTGTTACATTAGCACTCCACTTTCAATACAGTTTTTTTCATCAGCTATCCATAGTCTTAATAATGATGTAGAACAAACAACCGTTGAACTTCTGTGACAAACAAACATAAGAATTTATTACTTACATTAATAGAATAGTTCTAAGAAGCAACTGGGCTGATCATGCTTAGTGCTTATCTGCTTATCAAATGATTTAGCATGGCCTTATCTGGGACAACTGGGAAACCTCAGCTCTGCTCCCCATGTCTCCCATTCTTCCTCAGGCTAGCCCAGGAGTGTCCTTTGGTGGCAGTATCAGAGGAAAAGTGTGAGAGTGCACCCAATTGTATAAGCCCATTTAAATCTTTTCTTTGCATCATATATGTGAACATATCATTGGCCAGAGCCATTCATGGCTGAACCCAGGGGTGGAAATTGTGTCTACTCCCATGCTCATGGGAGGGAATTGCAAAATTGTACTATGGAAAAACATGTGGATACAGGAGTCTAGATCTTCTGAATCCAAACTTTCAATTCTTAGGCACAAGACCAAATAAACATTGTCATATACTTTACTTTCTATTTCAGTGGAGCTGTATATATTTTTTTCTTTAGATTTTACAGTGCTTATAACTTATTTTTGTACATTTAAAAATACTAATTAAAGCCCCAAATTTCCTTTTGAGGAAAGTACCTTTTACTGTTATAGTTAACAGATGAGGAAGCTTCAGTAGAGTTTAAGACATTTGCTAAAATTTCTTGCCCTTCAAGGACAAAGAGTAAATGGTATTCAGATTGGTCCCATTTGTCAATTAGAACACGTGTTTCTGCAATTAAACTGTATTAAATAGCAGTAAAGTTTATTTCAGATGACAGGACTTTCCCCCTCTGTTTTTTACAGATATATTTTATTTTCTCATACATTGAGTATTTAAATGAGATTTTCCTAATGAACACTGACTCAGACTATATTTTTTCAACACCATAAACTGGATGAAATATATTTCCATATGCACAATATATGATTGTATATGCTTTGATCAATCAGGGTTTTTCTGCAGAATGAACTGAATTGTGTCATGGGTAATTATTAGGGGAAGTAAGTTCACCAGAACCATAATCACTAGTTGTTACCAAAACTGTCATATAAGAAACCACACCCCTGACATAAAAGTCCATTTTATTTTCTTTAAGCATATGGTAGTTAAATTTTATGGGAACCTTTTAGCCTTCTGTGGTTTTTTATTTACCAAAGTGGTCAGTAAAGGAAAGTTAACTAATATTCAAGGACAGGAATATAATATTTCTGGGACTTTCAAAAGCAAAACCCATTAGTAGCTATAGATTTTTTTTCTCTGCAGCAATGAAGTAGTATATAATCAATTTATATTAGTCTAACACTGTATATGAAGATATTAAGTCTTGCTGGGTCTGATGTGCTTCTGATTCCTATGAGAGCTTATACCAGACTGTACATTAAGTCTAAGAGATGAGACACAGACTAGAGTCTCAATGGTTATAAAACAATCCTTGGTGTCTGATCCCAGTCACCTTCTTAACAATCCTGAGTAATAAACATTTATTTTAATCAATAACTTCCATTGGGGTGAAACAACTTAGTCATTAAAACATAATATTTTAAACAAATTAATACCACAAGTAAGTAATATATTTGCCTGATGTTTTCAGTTCTTTCTCCTTTCCTTTTCTTTTTCCTCCCTCCTTCTCTCCCTTTCTTCCCTCTTTCTCTTCCTCACCCTCCCTCCCTCCCTCCCTCCATTCCTTCCTTCCTTTCTTCCTTCCTTCCTCTCCCCATCCCTTCCTGTGGCTCTCTCTTACTTTTTTTTTTTAATTGCATAATCAAGAACTAGTCTTCTTTGGAGTGTGGAGACTTTTAGGTATTGAAAAATGTTTCATGTGGTCATAATTCAAAGAAATTAGGCTCTAGAATATTTAAATAATATGAAAATACAGTGCACAAACCTATAATTTTAAGCCTGAATTTTCCTCTGTATTCATTGGTCAAAATGTTTTTATGTTTCTTTCAAAAATTTTAATATTGTGTAGCTTTATTTTTTATGTTTACTAATCCACAAAGTTTTCAGCATTATGCAAGGCAATATACTGTGTTGGGAAATTTCCGTTTCCATGGAGCCAGAAATTCTGGCTCTTTAACCTTGCAGAATCATTGAAGTCTCAGTTTCTTCATTTCTCAGATTTGAATAACAAAAATAATTCCCCCTTTCTCTACTTCTACAATGGTTCATGAGGATAAAATTAATCACTAATATGTGAATGTCTTCTGTGTACTATGAGTCTTTGTATAAATGTAGACACATGAGATTTAGAAAAGAGAGAAATTTTTCTTCTTATAGTTTTCTAAGAAAATACTATAGCGAGATTTAAAAAAAATTGTTCCCAACCCTCTTTTGGGTTGGGGTACATTATATATCCCTCCCTTCCTTTCAGAAGTCATGGACCACACTAAGCTAGGATTAAAAAACGTTTTATTTAGTCCTGATAAAGTGACAGGAAATCTTTGAGTAATAGGTTCCAGGATTTTACTAAAAGTTGAGAAAAATACTAGGAAAAAAAATGTTTGTCTGTCTTGTAAATACATTGAGTCACCCCAAGGCCATACTGAGGCAACCTCCAACCCCACCTAGTTCTTATCTTGCCTCTAACTCTCACGATGGAAAGAAAAACTCAACCTATTGAAATGATTTTTATCTGGGTCTTGGACCTAGAAGAGGCTACATGGGATTCCACAAGGAAAGTAGATGAGGTAAAAGTGAGAAAACCAGGATGAGGGGAGAAGAAAAAGAAAAACAGGATACATTTCCTATGATTAATAGTCTGACTCAGTATGAACTAATTGGCCACTGAAGGGGAAACTAAAGAACACTCTTGTCCTATATTCTATACTCACAATATGTGTTTAATAATAACAATAATGCAAATTTTCAGAAATGGATTCTTCCTTCTTCACTGTATATATAAGGCACAGTTAGGAGATCACAATATTTGCACTAAAATCATGAATATACAAGTATCCAATCCTTTCCTTGTTTTCAGAGCACATCCACTGAGGTACATATAAGATCTTTTAGTCAGTCAATTTATTAAAATATAGTAAAGTAAATGCTATCCTTATGTTAATGAAGATGTTGCTTATTATCTGACTATAATGTATTTATTGAGAAATAATTTATTCATGCTTATTAAGTGTCTGCCAGGTATCAGGCAATAATAAACTGGGGAATTAAGTTATAATTATAATTGGTATTATACAGGGACTTTGGTTAAAGAAATAGTAGAATACAATTCATGTACACCAATTACAGACAACAAATCAATATATGCTATTATAAGGAACATTTCCATTTTCTTACTGCAACTATACCACACACACACACACACACACACAACATTTTTATATATTTTGAAGTCTCAGATTTGAAATAATTTATTGTGCATCTTAACTGGTTCACTGATACACTTTTTGTTTAGTGAGAAATTAATATATATTAAAATGCAGTGTTTATATGGAAATGTAAATTCAGTAGATAGTTAAAACATTTTGTCATAAAAGAATAAAGGGGGGAGAATCTGATATCAAGATGTGTTATATAACTACGGTAATCAAGATTGTATGTCACTGATGGAGGAAGAATCACATAGATGAATGGAACAACATAGAGAACCAAGAAATTCCCCCATACAAGTGCAGACAACTGATTTTTAGTAAAGGTACCAAAGAAATCCAGTGGAGGAAAGAATATTTTCAACAGATGGTGCTAAAACAACTAGATAGAAACATGAACTTCAACCTAAATCTCATATCTTACATAAAAAATAATAAAATGGAACATGGACTTAAATATAAAATGTAAAGCTATAAAACTTTTAGAAAGAAAACGAGGAGAAAATCTTTAGAACCTAAGATTTGTTGAAGAGTTATTAGACATGACACTAAGAGCATGATTCATAAAAGTAAACAAATTTCAACAAAATTAAAAACCTTTGCTCTGAAAAAAAAAAAAAAAAAAACCCACACAAAGAAAACCCCACAAAACAGGCAACACAAAACAAAAACCCTATTAAATAATGAATAAAAAATCAAGCTATAGCCTGGAAGAAAATATTTGCAAATCACATATCTGAGTGAGACTCTTATCTTGAATAAATAAGAACTTCTCAAAACTCAACAGTAAAAAACAAACAATCCAATTAGAAAACAGGTAAAGACATGAAGAAAATATTTCATAGAAGAGAATATACAAATGAGAAGTAAACACATGAAGAGGTGCCAATATCAATGCAAATCAAAATTGCAATGAGATTCCAGGTCACAACAACTAAGCCAACTGTAATAAAAATTAAAAAAAAAACAAAACCAGACAATAATAAGTGTTGGTGTAGATGTGGGGAAATTGGATCACTCATTCACTAGAATGTAAAACTTCTAGCACTTCCAGAGTGCTGCCACTTTGGAAGACAATTTGGAGCTTTCTTACAAAACTATCTGTACTCTTATTCTGTGATCAGCAATCGCACTCCTTGATATTTACTAAAATGAGTTGAAAGCTTCCGCACAAAATCCCACACACATATTTTCATAGCAGCTTTACTCATAATTGCAAAACTTAGAAGCAAACAAGATGTCCTTTAATAGTTCTATTCGTTTGGTAAGGCTGCAGTAAATTACCACAGACTGGGTAGCTTGAAACAGAAGTGTTGTATTTCTTCATAATTCTGGAGGGCAAATGTTCAAGATCAGGGTGTTGGCAGTGTTGGTTTCTTCTGATGGCCTCTCTCCTTTTCTTATAGATTACCATTTTCTCCTTGTGTCTTCACATGGTCTTCCTTCTGTGCATGTCTGTGTCCTAATATTTTCTTATAAGGATTGCCATATAGGATTAGGGCCCAGGTTCATGACCTCATTTTAACTTAATCACGTCTTTAAAGATCCTATCTCCTAGTATAGTCACATTTTGAGGTACTAGAGGTTAGGACTTCAACATGTGAATATGAAGGGGAGGACACAATTTAACCCATAATAGCAGGTGTCAACTGTGTTCTATCATCCATCCAGTGGACTATTATTCAATGTTAGGAAAAAAAAAAGAGAGAGAGAGAGAGAGAGAGAGAGAGCGAGCTATCAAATCATGGAAACACATGGAGGAAACGTAAATGCATATTATTAAGGGCAACTTACAATCTAAAAAGGCTATATATTGTATAAGTTAACATTCTGGAAAAGGGGAAACTATGGAGGCAATAAAAAGATCAGGGATTGCCGGGGGTCAGGGGAGGGAGGGATGAACAGGTGGAGCACAAAGGATTTTAATGACAGTGAAACTATTCTCTATGATATTATAATAGTGGGTACATGTCATTATCCCTGTTTCAAAATCCATAAAATGTGCAATACCAAGAGGGAACACAGTGTAAACCAGGGACTTCGAATGATAATGATGTCAATGTAGATTTATTGATTATTACAAAGGTACTACTTTGATTCGGATGTTGATAGTGGGGAGGCTGTTAGTGTGTGGGTAGGCTCGATTGTGCGGACTCAGAAAATTTATAGGAATTCTGTACTTTCTTTCTTTTTAATTTTTAGTTTTTTAAATTTCTTTCCAGTGTACCAGAATTCATTGTTTATGCACCACACCCAGTGCTCCATGCAATATGTGCCCTCCATAATACCCACCACCAGGCACACTCAACCTCCCACCCGCCTGCCCCTTCAGAACCCTCAGAGTGTTTTTCAGAGTCCACAGTCTCTCATGGTTCATCTCCCCCTCCAATTTCCCCCAGCTCCTTCTCCTCTCCATCTCCCCATGTCCTCCGTGTTATTTCTTATGCTCCACAAATAAGTGAAACCATATGATAATTGACTCTCCCTGCTTGACTTATAGGAATTCTGTACTTTCTGATCAATTTTCCTGTAAACCTAAAACTGCTCTAAAAATAAAGCCTATTGAAATATATTGTCAGAGCCAGATGCTGACAGGTATGCAGAGAAACTGGATCTCTCATACGTTATTGGTAGGAATTTAAAGTGATAAGTTCATTCTGAAAAATAGGTTGGCAGTTTCTAAAAAAAAAAAAAAAAACAAAAAATAAAAAACACTAAAAACTGAATGTACACTAACCATATAAACCAACAATCACACTCCGGGCATTTTTCCCAGCATGGGGGTGGGGGGAGGTATCTGCACAAAAACCTGTACAGGAATGTTCATAGCTGCTTTATTTGTAATTTCTCTGAGCTGGAAAGAACCAAAATGTCCTACAATAAGTGAATGGATAAACAAACTGTGGTACACACGTATAATGGAGTAATACTCAGCAATTAAAAGGAACATCTTCTATGGATCTCAAGGATATGATGGTGAGTGCAAAAGGCCATTCTCAAAGGTCACATGATTTACAATTCTGTTATGTAATATTCTTGATATAACTATAGACCTAAAATAGAAATATAGATAAAGAAAATCAACTAGTGACTGCCAAGCGTTAAGGATGAGAGGGATGGGTATGACTTTATATGGGTAACATGAGGGAGATCTTTGTGGTTCTATATCTTGATTGAGGTAGTGGTTATAGAAATCTATACATGTGATAAAATGGCATAGAACTATTTACACATTGTAATAATGTGACTTTCTTAGTTTTGATATTGTTCTATAGTTACATAGAAATGTAACCCTTAGGGGAAACTGGGTGAAGGGACCTCTTTGTATCTTTGTATCTTCTTTTTTGTGACTATAATTATTTCAAAATAAAAAGTTAAAGAATGTGCTATTACAGACATATTAGTATTCAGTTCTAAAATAATTAGAATGATGACAATCTTTGAATAATCACTAGAAAGTGTTGAGAAAAATCTTCCATAATATTCCATGTAGGTAAAAAAATGATACTGATTTATTTACGCAAAATGTTTTCTACTTTCTAGAATCTATCCTATGTAGATGGGGTTGCAATTATGTAAATTATTCAGTTTTTTTTTTAATAAAAGTTACTGCTGGAATGATAGGTTGGTCCCAAACAAAACTTTAAAATAGAATAAGACCACAAAAGGAAATTCATATTTACAAAGTTTTGATTATTTATTGAAATTAACCTGCTTGCTTCTTACTGAGTTTTTTTAAAAACATAATTTTTATCCTTCTGTCCTTCCTAAAGGGACATTCCTATCCCTTTTTAAAAATGCCGTGTTGGGGGATGCCTGGGTGGCTCAGTTGGTTAAACGGCTGCCTTTGGCTCAGGTCATGATCCCAGAGTCCTGGGATCGAGTCCCACATCGGGCTCCTTGCTCAGCAGGGAGCCTGCTTCTCCCTCTGCCTCTGCCTGCCTCTCTATCTGCCTGTGCTCGCTCTCTCTCTCTCTCTCTCTCTCTGACCAAAAAAAAAAAAAAAAATCTTTAAAAATGCCGTGTTGGACCAATGGTTCACATAAAAATAGGAAATGTCTTTATTCACAGTATATTTCCATACTGGAGTTCTTCCTATTACAAATTCTCAACAATTCTGATGTTCTCAGCAATATGACATTTATATATTGATCTGTGATGACTGTTATGACAGCCATTGCATGAACCACTTTCTTGAATTTCCTAGCAGTAAAAAAAGCTCAAATCTTTCCATGAAAGTCTTTGTTCCCATAAAATTTCCTACCACTGGAATTTTTCAAATCTTTCCCATCAAGTCTGTGATTTTGAAGCACTCTTGTATTTTATTATGTTGCTTTGGCCAAGTTTCTCCTGTTGATGTATTTCTTAAATGGCTTTGTTTTTTTTTTTTAAACTACAAACACACACACACACACACACACACACACACACAAATTATACAAAAAACTAACTGTCAAGTATCTCTTGGGTGGTAAAGGTGGAGAATGGAGGAATGAGGGTGCTAGTTCTCCATTTTTTCTAGTCTTCATTTCATATTCTGGTAGTAGATACAATGTAAAAACAAAAGCTTGCTCTAACATAGGATGGAGAATTATGGCATCCTTTCTTTATTAATGCTGCACGAGCATTGGAAAATGATAAATATGCCTTTGCTTAGTACCATGGCAACCATCAGACCTTTAAAGATACATATTATTCATTTTAATTACTTGTTCAAGCCTTGCTAATGGACACAGGAAAATCTGGAATTCACCTTTCCATGGGATTTTATGCTAAAAAACTTGTTTCTTCTATACATTTGCTGAATGGTTTATGTGTTCTCAAAAGGCAGATGCTTCAAAATGTTTGAAGTTTAAATAATAATAATAAAGGGTCATTACTTTTAATTTTTCTGGAATCTGAGATCTTCACTGAATATTTGGCTTGATAAGTGGTTCTTACCTTCCTGAGAAGATGGACTTTGTATTAGTCAGGGTTTTCTAGAGAAATTGAACTACTCTTTATAATATGGAATTGATTCACACAGTTATGAAGGCTGAGAAGTCCAGACCCAAGAACTGACGGTACAGTTCTATCTGAGTCTGAAGGTCTGAGAACCAGGATTGCTAGTGGTATAAGTTCTAGGCCAAGTTTAAGTCCAAAGGCAGAAGACCCATGTCCCAGTTCAAAGTCAGTCCTGCAGAAAGAAAAAAAAAATCTTATTCATCCTTTTATTCTCTCCAGACCTGGACTGACTGAGGCCCATACAAACTGATTAGAGCAATTTGCTTTCCTCAGTCTATAGACTCAAATGTTAATCTCATTCAGAAGCACCCTCACGGACACACTCAGAAATAACGTTTAACCAAATACATAGGCACCTCATGGCCCAGCGAGGTTGATCCATAAAATTAACTATTACAGACTTATTCTGCAGTGTTACTGGTTTCTTTTTACTTTTTACTGAAGGACTCCAGATGGCTGTCTTTTTCTTAATTACTAGGTTGGTTTTTTTCCACCTGTTTTATATATACATAAAGGACAGGAAGAACTGTACTTCCTTATGAAAGTGACTCAGAGAAAAATGAGTGTGCTATCTACAGCATAGTATTTGCTGCTTTTTACTCAGTTTCATTTTTCTGACACCACTGAATCAGATTTCCATTTCTCCACTTATCCTCCATCTATCTATCTATCTATCTATCTATCTATCTATACAGGTCACCATGGTACCTAGTAATGTCAGACAATCCATAGGTAACTATAGACACATTAGAAAGTAATAGAAGCTGCCTTTATATTATTAAATTAGAGTTACTGTGGTTCATTTCCTTGCTAACCTATTAATGCAAAAATAGTATCAGAGAAGAGGTAGCAGGACTTTCTCCTCTAATAAGTAAAAATATGAAACTGCTTTTCCAAATAATAAATTATATTCATTTAATATTTACTTGGGTCATTTATTCAGCACATTTTAATGAAACACTGGCTAAACTGAAGATACTACAAGGTACTCCAGTAAACGCAATGTACGTAAACATAAAGATGAATAAAATATTTTGTCTTAGGATTCTGCAGGATAGACATGTCAGAAAACAATTAGCATCAAGGTTGAAAACTTTAATATCAGGCCATCCTATCCAGTGTGAAAAATGAGGTGATGGGCAGCAGTTTTGAGTAATTCTTGGAAGTCTAGGCAAGCAGCTCTGAGGAGATCTGAAAATGGCAATAGGGCTTTGGTCACAGTTACTTGAACCAGGAAAAAAATGTCCAGTCTCCAACTGGGACTAAAGAAAGCAAAGAGAACAATAAAGAAATAGACCAATTACTAGAAGCAGAATTTCTGAACAGAACTCTGCTTAGAAGAATTGAAGCACATGATGTGAGAAATCAGACATTTGAAGTAAGGTCAGGGCCCATGCAACAGAAATACAGCACTTTGTTGGTGTCCCATTAGTAACAAGGGCAACCTGATGCTTGGTAAAAAATGCTATTGGTGTACAAGTCCTTAGAGATTACCCACTTTAGTTCACATTTGGTGTTGGCATCTGAAAGCTCTGAGCCTTCTGGTGGAAATTCAGTTTCAGCTATGCAAAAGAGGAAAAATGCAAAGTGAAATTTGGGCATAGAACTTACAGAAGTCAGGACCCTCAGACTCCACCAGCTGAACTGTATACTCCTTTCATAGATTGGCTGTAGGGGTAAAGGAGACGGAATTTAGGCTTTATAGTCAAATGAGCTAGGATTAGCACTTTTGCTTACTAAGTGAGTGCTGTTACGTGAATCATTCAAGCTTCTCATCATTCATTTTCTTATATTTAATGTGTATATGGTAGATCAGTTACATTGGTGGTTTTAGTTTTTGACTCTTCCCGTTGTGGGTAGCATATTCTGCCCCACTTCTTTGTGT
Organism: Enhydra lutris kenyoni; assembly: GCF_002288905.1. Lineage (NCBI taxonomy): Eukaryota > Metazoa > Chordata > Mammalia > Carnivora > Mustelidae > Enhydra > Enhydra lutris. The sequence goes on along the minus strand of NW_019154105.1, from coordinate 22,293,399 downwards.
GAGTGTGTCTCTGTGTGTATGTGTTTAATTTTTTTTATTAACATGTAATGTATTATTAATCCCAGGGGTACAGGTCTGTGAATCGCCAGGTTTACACACTTCACAGCACTCACTATAGCACATACCCTCCCCAACGTCCATAACCCCACCACCTTCTTCCTACCCCCCTCCCCTAGCAACCCTCAGTTTGTTTTGTTTTCTTCTTCTTCTTTTTATTTTTATTTTTTTATTGTTTAAATTTTTTAATAAACATATAATGTATTTTTAGCCCCAGGGTACAGGTCTGTGAATTGCCAGGTTTACACACTTCACAGCACTCACCATAGCACATACCCTCCCAATGTCCATAATCCCACCACCCTCTCCCCCCCCCCCCCCCCCCCAGCAACCCTCAGTTTGTTTTGTGAGATTAAGAGTCACTTATGGTTTGTTTCCCTCCTGATCCCATCTTGTTTCATTTATTCTTTTCCTACCCCCCAAACCCCCCACATTGCATCTCCACTTCCTCATATCAGGGAGAGCATATGATGATTGTCTTTCTCTGATTGAGTTATTTCGCTAAGTATGATACCCTCCAGTTCCATCCATGTCATCACAAATGGCAAGATTTCATTTCTTTTGATGGCTGCATAGTATTCCATTGTATGTGTATACCACTTCTTCTTTATCCATTCATCTGTTGATGGACATCTAGGTTCTTTCATAGTTTTGCTATTGTGGACATTGCTGCTATAAACATTTGGGTGCATGTGTCCCTTCAGATTACTACATTTGTATCTTTAGGGTAAATACCCAGTAGTGCAATTGCTGGGTCATAGAGTAGCTCTATTTTCAACTTTTTGTGGAACTTCCATGCTATTTTCCAGAGTGGTTGCACCAGCTTGCATTCCCACCAACAGTGTAGGAGGGTTCCCCTTTCTCCGCATCCTCGCCAGCATCTGTCATTTCCTGACTTGTTAATTTTAGCCATTCTGACTGGTGTGAGGTGATATCTCATTGTGGTTTTGATTTGTATTTCCCTGATGCCGAGTGATATGGAGCACTTTTTCATGTGTCTGTTGGCCATCTGGATGTCTTCTTTGCAGAAATGTCTGTTCATGTCTTCTGCCCATTTTTTGATTGGATTATTTGTTCTTTGGGTGTTGAGTCTGATAAGCTCTTTATAGATTTTGGATACTAGCCCTTTATCTGATATGTTGTTTGCAAATATCTTCTCCCATTCTGTCAGTTGTCCTTTGGTTTTGTTAACTGTTTCCTTTGCTATGCAAAAGCTTTTGATCTTGATGAAATCCCAATAGTTCATTTTTGCCCTTGCTTCCCTTGCCTTTGGCGATGTTCCCAGGAAGAAGTTGCTGCAGCTGAGGTCGAAGAGGTTGCTGCCTGTGTTCTCCTCAAGGATTTTGATGGATTCCTTTCTCACATTGAGGTCCTTCATCCATTTTGAGTCTATTTTCATGTGTGGTGTAAGGAAATGGGCCAGTTTCATTTTTCTGCATGTGACTGTCCAATTTTCCCAACACCATTTCTTGAAGAGGCTGTCTTTTTTCCATTGGACATTCTTTCTTGCTCTAAGATTAGTTGACCATAGAGTTGAGGGTCTATTTCTGGGCTCTCTATTATGTTCCGTTGGTCTATGTTTCTGTTTTTGTGCCAGTACCATGCTGTCTTGATGATGACAGCTTTGTAATAGAGCTTGAAGTCCGGAATTGTGATTCCACCGACTTTGGCTTTCTTTTTCAATATTCCTTTGGCTATTCGAGGTCTTTTCTGGTTCCATATAAATTTTAGGATTATTTGTTCCATTTCTTTGAAAAAAATGGATGGTATTTTGATAGGGATTGCATTAAATGTGTAGATTGCTTTAGGTAGCATAGACATTTTCATAATATTTGTTCTTCCAATCCGTGAGCATGGAACATTTTTCCATTTCTTTGTGTCTTCCTCACTTTCTTTCATGAGTACTTTATAGTTTTCTGAGTATAGATTCTTAGCCTCTTTGGTTAGGTTTATTCCTAGGTATCTTATAGTTTTGGGTGCAATTGTAAATGGGATTGACTCCTTAATTTCTCTTTCTTCTGTCCTGTTGTTGGTGTAAATAAATGCAACTGATTTCTGTGCATTGATTTTATATCCTGACACTTTACTGAATTCCTCTACAAGTTCTAGGAGATTTGCAGTGGAGCCTTTTGGGTTTTTCACATATAGTATCATATCACCTACAAAGAGTGATCGTTTGACTTCTTCTTTGCTGATTTGGATGCCTTTAATTTCTTTTTGTTGTGTGATTGCTGAGGCTTCTGCCCCACTTCTTGACTCTGATTTGACAGTGGTATATTCATGATTTGACAGTGGTATATTATTATCAAGCATGATGCAGGTCTCAGTAATCTATTGCTGTTTAAGAAACCTCCCCAAACGTAGTGACTTAAAATGAAAATCATTTTGTTTTAGTTCTATGGGTCAGCAATTTGGGCTTAGTTCTGCTGGGTGATTTTCTACTCATCTTTCCTGGTGTGGCTTGATTTAGAGGCTGGTTTGCCTTGGAGTTCTCAGCTGGATGATTGGTCTCTGTTCTATGTAGTTTTATCATCCTCAAGCAGGCTGTACAGTTTCCTCACATGGTAACATGGCTTTCCAAGAAAGCGAAAGAGTAAGCTAGAAGCCTCCACAGCCTAGAGTCAGAAGTTGAGCAATGTCACATTGATACATTCTCTCAGCCAAAACAAGTCAAAAGACCACCCAGATTCAGGAGGTGGGTAAACAGACACATTGCAAAATGACATCTGTAAAAGGAGGGGAGGAATCATTGTGGCCTTCCCTGTAAACAATTGGACATAAAAAAGCATAAAATCCACTTGCATTTTGAGTTTTACTAACCTGCTCTCAAATCCCCGAGCTATCTTTCTGGAGGGTGAGATATATGGAATTGAACTACAACACCTGACACCCTTCCAGAGTAAGCTTCATCAGCTAACCCCCAGACAGACACGAGTGAGCCCAGTCAAGACCAACAACAGGTGTACCTTGCTTTATTGCACTTTGCCTTACTGTGCTTCACGGATATTGCATGTCTTACAAATTTGTGACAAACCTGCACCATTTTTCCAACAGCATTTACTCACTTTGTGTCACATTTTTGTGATTCTAAAAATATTTCAAACTTTTCCAGTATTACTATATTGGTTATAGTGATCAGCAATTATTGATCTTTGGTATTTCTATTGTAATTTTGCTTTGAGGCACCTCAAACTGCAACCACATAAGATGGCAAACTTAAGTGATAAATGTTGTGTGTGTTCTGACTCCTCTACCTACCAGCCATTCCCCCATCTCTCTCCTTCTCCCCAGGCTCCCTATTTTCTGAGACACAACAATATTGAAATTAGGGCTGTTAATAGCCTTACAATGGCCTCCATGTGTTCAAGTGAAAGGAAGAGTCACATGTCTTTACTTTAAATCAAAGGCTAGAAATGATTGAACTTAGTGAGGAAGTCATGTGGAAAGCCAAAATAGGCCTAGAGCTAGGCTTCTTGTGCCAAACAGCCAAGTTGTGAATGCAAAAGGAAAGTTCTTGGAGGAAATGAAAAATGTTACTCCAGTGAGCACACAGATGATAAGAGAGTGAATCAGCCTTATTGCTGATGTGGACAAAGCATGAGTGGTCTGGATAGTGAGTGGTGTGGCAGAACTAAGCCACAATATTCCCTTAAGTCAAAACCTAATCCAGAACAAGGTCCTAACTTTCTTTAATTTTGTAAAGGCCGGGAGAGGTGAGGAAGCTGCAAAAGAAAAGTCTGAAGTTAACAGGAGCTGAGTGCATAAGACTTACGAGAAGAAGCCATCTCCATTACGTTAAAGTGCAAGGTGAGCAGGTGCTGGTGTAGGAGCACAGCAAGTTACTGTTGAGGAACATCATCAAAAAGACATGACCATCCACTGGCCTGTGAGCTGGACTCCCGTCCTTGGAGGCCTCTCATCCCTTCCCCTGCCCTTGGAATGTGACTTCTGCTTTCCTTTTTTTGCTCCCAGAGGCTACTCCAGGGACATAACCTTTAGACAATGATGAGGTGTTGAGAACACCTGCACAGAATATGTGACTGAACCCAGTCAAGGTGTCTTTATAAACTTTTAAGATTTGGCAGGCAGGTGCAGGGATCCATTCATCTTGCTGCTACCCAAGACAAGCCTGATACGTAAGTTCCCTTTGCTTATTAAAACTGCCCCGTCACCCCCAATCTGGAGTGGAATCCCTCTTTCTTCAGTCTCTCCTTGCCTTCTGAGAATGGGGGCCAATTTCAAATTACACTTGGGAAGCTCCTGAGAGGGCTGTGAACCAACGATTATCCAGAAGGTTTAATGAAGGTGGTTATGCTAAGCAACAGATTTTCATTGTGGATGAAACAGCCTTCTATGGGAAGAGGATATCATCTGGGACTTCCATAGCTAGAGAAGAGAAGTTAGTACCTGACTTCAAAGCTGCAAAGGGTAAGCCGACTCTCTTGTTAGGAGCTAATGCAGCTGGTGACTTTAAGTTGAAGCCAATGCTCTTTGGCAATTCTGAAAATTCTAGGGCCCTTAGGAATTATGCTAAATCTACTCCATCTGTGCTCTAGAAATAGAAAAGAAAAAAAAAAAGCCTGGATGACAGCACATGTTTGCAACATAGTGTGCCAAATATTTTAAACCAAATATTTTGAGAAAAAAAGATTCCTTTCAAAATAAGACTGCTCATTGAAAACCACCTGGTTACCCAAGAATTCTGATGGAGATGGACAATGAGGTTAATGTTTTTATGCTAGCTAATGGAACATCCATTCTGCAGCCCATGGATCAAGGAGTCATTTCAACTTTCAAGCTATGTTATCTAAGAAATACATTTCAGGGGCACCTGGGTGGATCAGTGGGTTAAAGCCTCTGCCTTTGGCTCGGGTCATGATCCCAGAGTCCTGGAATCGAACCCTGCATCGAACTCTCTGCTCAGGAAGGAGCCTGCTTCCTCCTCTTTCTCTGCCTGCCTCTCTGCCTACTTGTGATCTGTCTCTCTCCCAAATAAATAAATAAAATCTTAAAAAAAATACATTTCATAAAACTATAGCTGCCACAGATAGTTCTTTCCCTGATGGATCTGGTCAAAGTAAATTGAAAACTTTCTGGAAAAGATTCACTATTCTAGATGCCATTAAGAACAGGTCGAAATATCAACACAAGCAGGAATTTGGAAGAAGTAATTTCAACCCTCATGGAGGACTTTGAGGGGTTCAAGACATCAGTGGAGGAAGTAACTGCAGCTGCAGTAGAAATAACAAAATAACTAGAATGAGTAGAGGGGTGTGAAGATGTACCTTGAATTGCTGCCATCTCATGATAAAACTGTAACAGATGAGGAATCGCTTCTTCTGGAGGAGCAAATAAGGGTGGAAACTAGTCCTTGGGAAGATGCTGTGAGGATTATTGAAATGACAACAAAGGTTTTAGAATATTCCATAATTTAGTTAATGAAGCAGCAGCAAGGTTTGAGAGAACTGGCTCCAGTTTTGAAAGAAGTTCTACTTTGGGCAAAACACTATCAATGGCATCACATGCTGCAGAGAAATTTTTTATCAGAAGAAGAGTCAGATGCATCAGACTTCATTGTTGTCTTATTTTGAGAAATTTTCATGGCCATCTTAACGTTCAGCAGCCACCACCCTGATCAGCCAGTGGCCACAAACATTAAGGCAAGACCCTCCACAAGCAAAACAATGACTACTTGCTGAAAGCTCAGATGATGCTTAGCATTTTTTAGCAAGAAAGTGTCTTAATAAATGCAGGTGCATTTTTTTTTTTTTTTAGAGATAATGCTATTGCATACTTAATAGACTACAATATAGTGTAAATACAACTTTCAGATGCACTGGGAAGCCAGAAAGTTCATTTTACTCACTTTATTGCAATATTTGTTTTATTGCAGTGGTATGGACCTAAACATGCAATATGTCCGAGGTATGCCTATAGTTGACCCACAGTGACTGTAGATGCATGAGTGAACTCAGGAATATCTCAGAATTACCCATTTGATGCAGATTCATGAGCAATCAGAAATAGATATTTTAATCCACTGAGTTTTGTTATTTTGCTATTCATCATTATAGCTTGCATAAATAACTTTTACTAAAATAGATTCTCAGAGGAGTTTTCGCGTGATGTGTAGAGATTGTGTGTGTACGTGTGTATGTGTGTAATCGATGGGATAAAGGATCAGTATAGTGCCTGGCACACAAGATGGTAAATCAATATTCACTGAACGGACAGATTTAAATGCTAATGAATATTAGTAGAGAGGTCTCAGAACTTTACTGCAGAATCTATGGCAGTAGAATTTCATGTGAACTTTAACTCTGGAAAATTGTAGAAAACATTTTTTTTTCTCAAAAGTGAGTTCTCTTTTGTGAGTTAACTATGTATTTGTGCTAAGGCCAGTGACTCTTACCTTTGAACATACCAATAGTTTTCTCTGGGAAGGCAGAAAAGTTGTGCCCTTTACGAAGCTGCTCTGATCTAGAACGAATCTACTCAATGTCATGAAGGCTTTATTTTAAATGATCAGAAAAAAATAGATTGAAAAGTGATCGGCTTATTTTGATCACCTTTCCGACCACAGCTGACTGTTGAACCACGTGGGTCCACTTACACCCAGATGCTTTCTGATAAATATATACTGTACTGCAGATGTATCTTTTTTCCTTATGATTTTCTTTTCTCTAACTTATTTTATTGTAGAATACAGTGTATAATACATATGCATAATACGTGTCAATTGACTGTTTTATGTTAGTGATAAGTCTTCCAGTTGACGGTAGGATATTAGTTGTTAGGTTTTTGGGGAGTCAAAAGTTATACCTGAGTTTTTTACTGTGTAGGATGTTGGCAACTGTAATCCCTGTATTGTTCAAGGGTCAGCTGTAATGCACAAATCTCTGGTTGATCTGCAGCAGTTACCACTACATTTTAGAGCAAAGTATTTTTCCTCTGGAAACTTTATGTGAAAGCAGCTAGGATTTTACAATATAAGTAGAATATATCAAACACCCTCTTTAGTGAGAGACTGCTCCCAAATGGTACATAAAGGAACAGAATTTACTTTTGTTGGGTTGAATTCTAACTGATGTGTTTGCACAAAGAATTTGTCTAGAAGGCATTCTTTAAGCCGAAGTGAGCACAATTTTATCATGTTTTAAAGCATTATATTTAGGTATTGTTTTTCAAATCTTTTATGTTTCAACAACTTAGTTTATAGGGAAAAAGAAAGAAGTTCTTTGTAAGCTGAATAAAAATTCTAAATGCAAAATAGTTGGAAGGTCTCATTTTGAAGACTTCTGGTTGTTCTGATCCTATTAGTATAATGCTTGGTGTTTGCTTACAATGCTGTAGTTTTTGTGAAGAGAAAGAGAGAAGGGAAGGAAGGAAGGAAGGAAGGAAGGAAATAAAGGAGGGAGGAAGGGAGAAGGGAAGGAGGAGCAAAAGGAAAAAGAGAAAAAGAAAACATCTTTTCCTTTATCCATCAAGGTATTTAATCTCCTCTGAATGATATTTCAAGTGTTTCTTCTCTTTCATAACAGGATGCAGCTATTAGCCTTATTAGTTAAGTTGCAGAGGTATTTCTTTGGGCAGAAGATTAGATTACTGGCTTGGGCCAGTAAAGAGTGAATGGACCTTAGTGACTAAAATCTGGGCATTCCTGATGCCAAGATCAGTTCTCAGATGACAGGAACTTAATCTTGTTTGTGAGGGTAACAAAAGGTATGGTGGGTCAGCAGTTACTGATGGTGTGGGCATACATCCAGATTCTCAGAACAGCAGGAAATTTATTTCTTGTAAGTCCCACATAATAAATAGACAATGTTGCTATTAACATTATTACTAATAATGACATAAGTAGAAAAAACATTCTTTAATATAGTCTAACTAAACTGAATGGCATTCTCATTAGCAAAATATCAGCCTCACAGGTTTGTCATCACTGATTGATGAAGGAAGAATTGAAGCAAGAAATTGGGAGGAGTTGACTCTTAACCCATTAACATTACTAGCTAGCCGGTAATTGACATTGGAGAAATGTCCCAACCTCTGAATTTTAGATTTTCCAATCTAAATAACTTGTCCTACTGCAAAAAGCAACAAATAAGATAATATTTGTATAAAAAAGCTCTAAGGAATATAGTATACAGAATAAGGTTCAATTTTTGTCACTACTCATAAAAATAATTGGACTTTTGAAAGAAGAAATAAACTGTATACCTTATGATATCCTATATAAAAGTATATAATATTTTAGTTGCAGTTCATTGGATTATTTAAATTGTTTTTGATATAAATGATAATATTAATTACATCATTCATCATAGTTTCTTATATTGCATTCTCAACATTACAAGCCTTGTTTCAAAGCTTAGAGTCATTCCTGAATATCAATAGAACAGAAACTGAGTACCTGCTTTGTGAACTAGATGATTTTTAAAAGTTTGCCACATTTAATTATTGACTTTAGTAATTGTCTCTTGAGAGTCAACTGCTAATTGACACTATGGAGGGATATCTTCAGATATAGTATTGATATTTTTTACAATAATTATATAAGGCTACAATGTAGATATTATTGTTATCATTTTACAGATAAAACAATGTTGCATATAGGGACTTTAAGTCACTTGTTGGATCTCATAAAAGAACTAGACATCTCTTCCTATTATGTCAGCCTATGTCTAATATATAGCCCATGTCTACAAGGAGCACAGGGTCTAGCAAGAGAGAAAAATGTAGATGTAGCTATTATAATGAAGAAAGTGAGTGATAAACACAATAAAAGCAAAATAGAAGAGACATTGGCTATATTTGAGATTACCTCTACTTACAGGGATCATGAAAGAGCAAATATTTGAGAAGGATTCTTTTTTTAAAAGATTTTATTTATTTATTTGTTAGTGAAAGAAAGAGAGAGCATAAGCAGGTGGAGTGGCAGGCAGAGGAAGAAGTAGGTGCCCTGCTGAGCAAGGAGCTTGGTACGGGACTCTATCCCAGGACCCTGTATCATGACTTGAGCTGAAGGCAGATGCTTAACCGATTGAGCCACCCAGGCATCCCTGAGAAAGATTCTGAAAGGAGTTTGGAATATAAAAATCCAGAAATAGAGGGAAATCCATTTTAACTAGTAGAATATTAATGAGGAATTTATGGATGGATATAAGATGATAATTTGGAAAATTCTTTTTTTTTTAAGATTTTATTTATTTATTTGACAGAGAGAGAGAGCATGAGAGGAGAGAGGTCAGTGGGAGAAGCAGACTCCCTGATGAGCAGGGATCCCAATGTGGGACTCGATCCCAGAACTCCAGGATAATGACCTGAACCAAAGACAGTCTCTTAACCAAATGAGCCACCCAGGCACCCCTGGAAAATTCTTTTTTTTTTTTTTAACATGAATTTATTTATTTTTTATTAACATATAATGTATTATTTGCCCCAGGGGTACAGGTCTGTGAATCATCAGGCTTACACGTATCACAGCACTCACAATAACTCATAATCTCCCCAATGTGCATAAGCCAGCCACTCTATCCCTACCACCCAATGCCCTAGCAACCCTCAGTTTGTTTCGTGAGATTAAGATTCTCTTATGGTTTTTCTCCCTCCCAATCCCATCTTGCTTCATTTTTTCCCCTCCCTACACCCCACAGCCCCCAGCCCTGCCTCTCAAATTCCTCATATGACAGAGATATGATAATTTTCTTTCTCTTACTGACTTATTTCACTCAGCATAATGCCCTCTAGTTCCAACCACGTTGTTGCAAATGGCAAGACTTCTTTTTTGATGGCTGCATAGTATTCCATTGTATATATATACTACCTCTTCTTTATCCATTCACCTGTTGATGGACATCTAGGTTCTTTCCATAGTTTGGCTATTGTGAACATTGCTGCTATAAACATTCGGGTGCACGTGCCCCTTTGGGTCACTGCATTTTTATCTTTAGGGTAAATACCCAGTAGAGCGATGGCTAGGTCCTAGGGTAGGGTAGCTCTATTTTCAACTTTTTGAGGAACTTCCATGCTATTTTCCAGAGTGGCAGCACCAGCTTGCATTCCCACCAACAGTGTAGGAGGGTTCTCCTTTCTCCACATCCTCGCCAACATCTGTCATTTCCTGACTTGTTAATTTTAGCCATTCTGACTGGTGTGAGGTATCTCCCTGTGGTTTTGATTTGTATTTCCCTGATGCCAAGTGATGTGGAGCACTTTTTCATGTGTCTGTTGGCCATCTGGATGTCTTCTTTGCAGAAATGTCTGTTCATGTCCTCTGCCCATTTTTTGATTGGATTATTTGTTCTTTGGGTGTTGAGTCTGATAAGCTTTTTATAGATTTTGGATACTAGCCCTTTATCTGATATGTCGTTTGCAAATATCTTCTCCCATTCTGTCAGTTGTCCTTTGGTTTTGTTGACTGTTTCCTTTGCTGTGCAAAAGCTTTTGATCTTGATGAAATCCCAATAGTTCATTTTTGCCCTTGCTTCCCTTGCCTTTGGTGATGTTCCCAGGAAGAAGTTCCTGCGGCTGAGGTCGAAGAGGTTGCTGCCTGTGTTCTCCTCAAGGATTTTGATGGATTCCTTTCTCACATTGAGGTCCTTCATCCATTTTGAGTCTATTTTCATGTGTGGTGTAAGGAAATGGTCCAGTTTCATTTTTCTACATGTGGCTGTCCAACTTGCCCTAAACAGTTTGTTGAAAAGACTGTCTTTTTTCCACTGGACATTCTTTCCTGCTTTGTTGAAGATTAGTTGACCATAGAGTTGAGGGTCTATTTCTGGGCTCTCTATTCTGTTCTATTGATCTAGGTGTCTGTTTTTGTGCCAGTACCATACTGTCTTGATGATGACAGCTTTGTAATAGAGCTTGAAGTCTAGAATTGTGATGCCACCAACTTTGGTCTTCTTTTTTAACATTCCTCAGGCTATTCGGGGTCTTTTCTGGTTCCACATAAATTTTAGGATTATTTGTTCCATTTCTTTGAAAAAAATGGATGGGATTTTGGTAGGGATTGCATTAAATGTATAGATTGCTTTAGGTAGCATAGGCATTTTCACAATATTTGTTCTTCCAATCCAGGAGCATGGAACATTTTTCCATTTCTTTGTGTCTTCCTCACTTTCTTTCATGAGTATTTTATAGTTTTCTGAGTACAGATTCTCTGCCTCTTTGGTTAGGTTTATTCTTAGGTATCTTATTGTTTTGGGTGCAATTGTAAATGGGATTGACTCCTTAATTTCTCTTTCTTCTGTCTTAATATTGGTGTATAGAACTACAACTGATTTCTGTTCTTTGATTATATATCCTGACACTTTACTGATTCCTGTATGAATTCTAGCAGTTCTGGAGTGGAGTCTTTTGGGTTTTCCACATAAAGTATCATATCATCTGCAAAGAATGAGAGTTTGACCTCTTCTTTGCCAATACAGATACTTTTTATTTCTTTTTGTTGTCTGATTGCTGAGGCTAGGACTTCTAGTACTATGTTGAATAGCAGTAGTGATAGTGGATAGCCCTGCCATATTCCTGATCTTAGGGAAAAAGCTCTCAGTTTTCCCCATTGAGAATGATATTCACTGTGGGTTTTTCATAGATAGCTTTGATGGTATTGAGGTATGTACCATCTATCACTATACTTTGAAGAGTTTTGATAAGGAAAGGATGCTGTACTTTATCAAATGTTTTTTCTGCATCTGTTGAGAATTTCATATAGTTCTTCTTCTTTTTTTTTTTTATTAATGTATTGTGTCACATTGATTGATTTGCCAATGTTGAACCAACCTTGCAGCCCAGGAATAGATCCGACTTGGTCATGGTAAATAATCCTTTTAATGTACTGTTGGATCCTATTGGCTAGTATTTTGG
>NW_019154105.1:22253172-22281374 GCF_002288905.1 Enhydra lutris kenyoni | reverse complement strand
AGTATTTTGGTGAGAATTTTTGCATCTGTGTTCATCAAGGATATTGGTCTGTAATTCTCCTTTTTGATGGGGTCTTTGTCTGGTTTTGGGATCAAGGTAATGCTGGCCTCATAAAATGAGTGGAAGTTTTCCTTCCATTTCTATTTTTTGGAACAGTTTCAGAATAGGTATTAATTCTTCTTTAAATGTTTGGTACAATTCCCCTGGGAAGCCATCTGGCCCTGGGCTCTTGTTTGTTCAGAGATTTTTTTTTTTTTTTTAAGATTTATTTATTCATTTGACAGAGATCACAAGTAGGCAGAGAAGCAGGCAGAGAGAGAGGAAGAAGCAGGCTCCCCGCTGGGCAGAGAGCCCAATGTGGGGCTCGATCCCAGGACTCTGGGATCATGACCTGAGCCGAAGGCAGAGGATTTAACCCACTCAGCCACCCAGGTGCCCCTGTTCAGAGATTTTTGATGACCGCGTCAATGTCCTTACTGGTTATGGGTCTGTTCAGGTTTTCTATTTCTTCCTGGTTCAGTTTTGGTAGTTTATATGAGTTTATATGTCTGTGGGAATGCATCCATTTCTTCCAGATTATCAAATTTGCTGGTGTATAGTTGCTCATAATATGTTCTTATAAATGTTTGTATTTCTTTGGTATTGGTTGTGATCACTCCTCTTTCATTCCTGATTTTATCAATTTGGGTCCTTTGTCTTTTCTGTTGTCTGGCCAGGGGTTTATCAATCTTATTAATTCTTTCAAAGAATCAGCTTTTAGTTTTGTTGATTTGTTCTATTGTTCTTTTGGTATCTCTTTCATTGATTTCTGCTCTGATCTTTATGATTTCTCTTCTGCTGGGTTTAGGCTTTCTTTACTGTTCTTTCTCCAGCTCCTTTAGGTGTAGAGTTATGTTGTGTGCTTGAGACCTTTCTTGTTTCTTTCTTTCTTTCTTTCTTTCTTTCTTTCTTTCTTTCTTTCTTTTTTTAAAGGTTTTATTTATTTATTTGACAGAGATCACAAGTAGGCAGAGAAGCAGGAAGAGAGAGAGGAGGAAGCAGGCTCCCTGCTGAGCAGAGAGCCTGATGTAGGGCTTGATCCCAGGTCCCTGGGATGATGAACTGAGCCGAAGGCAGAGGCTTTAACCCACTGAGCCACCCAGGCACTCCCCTTTCTTGTTTCTTGAGAAAGGCTTGTATTGCTATATACTTTTTTCTCAAGACCACCTTTGCTGTGTCCCAAACATTTTGAACAGTTGTGTTTTCATTTTCATTTGTTTCCATGAATTTTTAAAAATTCTTCTTTAATTTCCTGGTTGACCCATTCATTCTTTAGTAAGATGCTCTTTAGCCTCCATGTATTTGAGTTCTTTCCAACTTTCCTCTTGTGATCAAGTTCTCGTTTCAAAGCATTATTGGCTGAAAATATGTAAGGAATGATCCTAATATTTTGGTACTGGTTGAGACCTTATTTGTGACCAGGATATGATCTATTCTGCATAATGTTCTATGTGCACTAGAGAAGAACTGTATTCTGTTGTTTTGGGATGGAATATTCTAAATATTCTAAATATTGTGTGATGTCCATCTGGTTCAGTGTGTCATTTAAAGCCTTTATTTCCTTGTTGATCTTTTGCTTAGATGATCTGTCCATATTTCTGAGGGTGGTGTTAAAATCCCCTACTATTATTGTATTATTGTTGTTGTTTTTTTTTTTTTTAATTTTGTTATTTATTGGTTTATATAGTTGGCTGCTCCCATGTTAGGGGCATAGATATTTAAAATTGTTAGATCTTATTGTTGGACAGACCATTTAAGTATAACATAGTGTCCTTCTTCATCTCTTATTGTGGTCTTTGGTTTAAAATCCTATTTATCTAATATAAGGATTGCCACCCCAGCTTTCTTTTGATGTCCAATAGCATGGTAAATTGTTTTCCACCCCCTCACTTTAAATCTGGACTTGTCTTTGGGCCTAAAAGTTTCTTGTACACAGCATATCAATGGGTCTTGTTCTTTTATCCATTCTGATACCCTGTGTCTTTTTTCTTTTTTTTTTTTCAATTTTATTTATTTATTGGTCAAAAAGAGAGAGCACAAGCAGAAGGAACAGCAGGTATAGGGAGAAGCAGGCTCTCCACTGAGTAGGCAGCCCGATGTGGGACTCGATCCCAGGACCCTGGGATCATTACGCAAACCGAAGGCAGATGCTTAACTGACTGAGCCACCCAGGCATACTGACCCTGTGTCTTTTGATTGGGGCATTTAGCCCATTTACATTCAGGGTAACTACTGAAAGCTATTTAGTGCCATTGTATTGCCTGTAAGGTGGATGTTACTATATGTTGTCCCTGTTCCTTTCTGGTATACTACTTTTAGGCTCTCTCTTTGCATAGAGGACCCCTTTCAATATTTCCTCTAGGGCTGGTTTGGTGTTTGCAAATTCTTTTAGTTTTTGTTTGTCCTGGAAGTTTTTATCTCTCCTTCTATTTTCAGTGACAGACTAGCTGGATATAGTATTCTTGGTTGTATATTTTTCTCATTTAGTTCTCTGAATATATCATTCCAGTCCTTTCTGGCCTGCCAGGTCCCTGTGGATAGGTCTTCTGCCAATTTAATATTTCTACTGTTGTATGTTACAGACCTCTTGTCCCTAGCTGCTTTCAGGATTTCCTCTTTGTCACTGAGACTTGTAAGTTTTACTATTAGATGATGGTGGGTGTGGACCTTTTTAAATTGATTTTTAGGGGAGTTCTCTTTGCCTCCTGGATTTTGATGCTGGTTTCCTTTGCCAAATTAGGGAACTTTTCTGCTATAATTTGCTCCAATACCTTCTGCCCCCCCCCTTCTTCTTCTGGGATCCCAATTATTCTAATGTTGTTTTGTCATGTGGTATTACTTATCTCTTGAATTATTCCCTCATGGTCCAATATGTGTTTGTCTCTCTTTTGCTCAGCTTCTTTCTTCTCCATCATTTGGTCTTCTATATCACTAATTCTCTCTTCTGCCTTATTTATCCTAGTAGTAGAAGCCTCCATTTTTTATTGCACCTCATTAATAGCTTTTTAAAATTTCCACTTGGCTAGATTTTAGTGCTTTTATTTCTCCAGAAAGGGAGTTTCTAACATCTTCCATGCTTTTCTTTTTGAGCCTAGCTAGCACCTTGATAATTGTCATTCTGAACTCTAGTTCTGACATATTACTAATTTCTCTATTGATTAGGTCTCTAGCTATTAGTACTGCCTCTTGTTCTTTTTTTTTTCCTTCTTTTATTTTATTTATTTATTTATTTATTTTTTTAATTTTATTTTTCATAAACATATAATATCTTTTTATCCCCAGGGGTACAGGTCTGTGAATCGCCAGGTTTACACACTTCACAGCACTCACCATAGCACATACCCTCCCCAATGTCCATAATCCTACCCCCCCAACCCCCTCCCCCCATTAACCCTCAGTTTGTTTTGTGAGATTAAGAGTCACTTATGGTTTGTCTCCCTCCCAATCCCATCTTGTTTCATTTACTCTTCTCCTACCCCCTTAACCCCCCATGTTGCATCTCCTCTCCCTCATATCAGGGAGATCATATGATAGTTGTCTTTCTCCGATTGACTTATTTCGCTAAGCATGATACCCTCTAGTTCCATCCACGTCGTCGCAAATGGCAAGATTTCATTTCTTTTGATGGCTGCATAGTATTCCATTGTGTATATATACCACATCTTCTTTATCCATTCGTCTGTTGATGGACATCTAGGTTCTTTCCATAGTTTGGCTATTGTAGACATTGCTGCTATAAACATTCGGGTGCACGTGCCCCTTCGGATCACTACGTTTGTATCTTTAGGGTAAATACCCAGCAGTGCAATTGCTGGGTCATAGGGTAGTTCTATTTTCAACATTTTGAGGAACCTCCATGCTGTTTTCCAGAGTGGTTGCACCAGCTTGCATTCCCACCAACAGTGTAGGAGGGTTCCCCTTTCTCCGCATCCTCGCCAGCATCTGTCATTTCCTGACTTGTTAATTTTAGCCATTCTGACTGGTGTGAGGTGATATCTCATTGTGGTTTTGATTTGTATTTCCCTGATGCCGAGTGATGTGGAGCACTTTTTCATGTGTCTGTTCGCCATCTGGATGTCTTCTTTGCAGAAATGTCTGTTCATGTCCTCTGCCCATTTCTTGATTGGATTATTTGTTCTTTGGGTGTTGAGTTTGCTAAGTTCTTTATAGATTTTGGACACTAGCCCTTTATCCGATATGTCATTTGCAAATATCTTCTCCCATTCTGTCAGTTGTCTTTTGGTTTTGTTAACTGTTTCCTTTGCTGTGCAAAAGCTCTTGATCTTGATGAAATCCCAATAGTTCATTTTTGCCCTTGCTTCCCTTGCCTTTGGCGATGTTCCTAGGAAGATGTTGCTGCGGCTGAGGTCGAAGAGGTTGCTGCCTGTGTTCTCCTCAAGGATTTTGATGGATTCCTTTCTCACATTGAGATCCTTCATCCATTTTGAGTCTATTTTCATGTGTGGTGTAAGGAAATGATCCAATTTCATTTTTCTGCATGTGGCTGTCCAATTTTCCCAACACCATTTGTTGAAGAGGCTGTCTTTTTTCCATTGGATATTCTTTCCTGCTTTGTTGAAGATTAGTTGACCATAGAGTTGAGGGTCTATTTCTGGGCTCTCTATTCTGTTCCATTGATCTATGTGTCTGTTTTTGTGCCAGTACCATGCTGTCTTGATGATGACAGCTTTGTAATAGAGCTTGAAGTCCGGAATTGTGATGCCACCAACTTTGGCTTTCTTTTTCAATATTGCTTTGGCTATTCGAGGTCTTTTCTGGTTCCATATAAATTTTAGGATTATTTGTTCCATTTCTTTGAAAAAAATGGATGGTACTTTGATAGGAATTGCATTAAATGTGTAGATTGCTTTAGGTAGCATAGACATTTTCACAATATTTATTCTTCCAATCCAGGAGCATGGAACATTTTTCCATTTCTTTCTGTCTTCCTCCATTTCTTTCATGAGTACTTTATAGTTTTCTGTGTATAGATTCTTAGTCTCTTTGGTTAGATTTATTCCTAGGTATCTTATAGTTTTGGGTGCAGTTGTAAATGGGATGGACTCCTTAATTTCTCTTTCTTCTGTCTTATTGTTGGTGTAGAGAAATGCAACTGATTTCTGGGCATTGATTTTATATCCTGACACTTTACTGAATTCCTGTACAAGTTCTAGCAGTTTTGGAGTGGAGTCTTTTGGGTTTTCCACATATAGTATCATATCATCTGCAAAGAGTGATAGTTTGACTTCTTCTTTGCCAATTTGGATGCCTTTAATTTCCTTTTGTTGTCTGATTGCTGAGGCTAGGACTTCTAGTACTATGTTGAATAGCAGTGGTGATAACGGACATCCCTGACGTGTTCCTGACCTTAGCGGAAAAGCTTTCAGTTTTTCTCCATTGAGAATGATATTTGCGGTGGGTTTTTCATAGATGGCTTTGATAATATTGAGGTATGTGCCCTCTATCCCTACACTTTGAAGAGTTTTGATCAGGAAGGGATGCTGTACTTTGTCAAATGCTTTTTCAGCATCTATGGAGAGTATCATATGGTTCTTGTTCTTTCTTTTATTAATGTGTTGTATCACATTGATTGATTTGCGGATGTTGAACCAACCTTGCAGCCCTGGAATAAATCCCACTTGGTCGTGGTGAATAATCCTTTTAATGTACTGTTGAATCCTATTGGCTAGTATTTTGGCGAGAATTTTTGCATCTGTGTTCATCAAGGATATTGGTCTGTAGTTCTCTTTTTTGATGGGATCCTTGTCTGGTTTTGGGATCAAGGTGATGCTGGCCTCATAAAATGAGTTTGGAAGTTTTCCTTCCATTTCTATTTTTTGGAACAGTTTCAGGAGAATAGGAATTAGTTCTTCTTTAAATGTTTGGTAGAATTCCCCCGGGAAGCCGTCTGGCCCTGGGCTTTTGTTTGTTTGGAGATTTTTGATGACTGTTTCAATCTCCTTACTGGTTATGGGTCTGTTCAGGCTTTCTATTTCTTCCTGGTTCAGTTGTGGTAGTTTATATGTCTCTAGGAATGCATCCATTTCTTCCAGATTGTCAAATTTGTTGACGTAGAGTTGCTCGTAGTATGTTCTTATAATTGTCTGTATTTCTTTGGTGTTCATTGTGATCTCTCCTCTTTCATTCATGATTTTATTTATTTGGGTCCTTTCTCTTTTCTTTTTGATAAGTCTGGCCAGGGGTTTATCGATCTTATTAATTCTTTCAAAGAACCAGCTCCTAGTTTCGTTGATTTGTTCTATTGTTTTTTTGGTTTCTATTTCATTGATTTCTGCTCTGATCTTTATGATTTCTCTTCTCCTGCTGGGTTTAGGGTTTCTTTCTTGTTCTTTCTCTAGCTCTTTTAGGTGTAGGGTTAGGTTTGTGTACCTGAGACCTTTCTTGAGCCTTGAGAAAGGCTTGTACCGCTATATATTTTCCTCTCAGGACTGCCTTTGTTGTGTCCCACAGATTTTGAACCGTTGTGTTTTCATTATCATTTGTTTCCATGAATTTTTTCAATTCTTCTTTAATTTCCTGGTTGACCCATTCATTCTTTAGAAGGATGCTGTTTAGTCTCCATGTATTTGGGTTCTTTCCAAATTTCCTCTTGTGATTGAGTTCTAGCTTCAGAGCATTGTGGTCTGAAAATATGCAGGGAATGATTCCAATCTTTTGATAACGGTTGAGACCTGATTTAGGACCGAGAATATGATCTATTCTGGAGAATGTTCCATGTGCACTAGAGAAGAATGTGTATTCTGTTGCTTTGGGATGAAATGTTCTGAATATATCTGTGATGTCCATCTGGTCCAGTGTGTCATTTAAGGCCTTGATTTCCTTGTTGATCTTTTGCTTGGATGATCTGTCCATTTCAGTGAGGGGAGTGTTAACGTCCCCTACTATTATTGTATTATTGTCGATGTGTTTCTTTGATTTTGTTATTAATTGGTTTATATAGTTGGCTGCTCCCACGTTAGGGGCATAGATATTTAAAATTGTTAAATCTTCTTGTTGGACAGTTCCTTTGAGTATGATATAGTGTCCTTCCTCATCTCTTATTATAGTCTTTGGCTTAAAATCTAATTGATCTGATATAAGGATTGCCACTCCTGCTTTCTTCTGATGTCCATTAGCATGGTAAATTCTTTTCCACCCCCTCACTTTAAATCTGGAGGTGTCTTCGGGTTTAAGATGAGTTTCTTGTAGGCAACATATAGATGGGTTTTGTTTTTTTATCCATTCTGATACCCTGTGTCTTTTGATTGGGGCATTTAGCCCATTCACATTCAGGGTAAGTATTGAGAGATATGAATTTAGTGCCATTGTATTGCCTGTAAGGTGACTGTTATTGTATATTGTGTCTGTTCCTTTCTGATCTACTACTTTTAGGGTCTCTCTTTGCTTAGAGGACCCCTTTCAATATTTCCTGTAGAGCTGGTTTGGTATTTGCAAATTCTTTCAGTTTTTGTTTGTCCTGGAAGCTTTTAATCTCTCCTTCTATTTTCAATGATAGCCTAGCTGGATATAGTATTCTTGGCTGCATGTTTTTCTCGTTTAGTGCTCTGAATATATCATGCCAGCTCTTTCTGGCCTGCCAGGTCTCTGTGGATAAGTCTGCTGCCAATCTAATATATTTTTTTTTTTTAATTTTTTTTAAAGATTTTATTTATTTGACAGACAGATCACAAGGAGGCAGAGAGGCAGGCAGAGAGAGAGGGGGAAGCAGGCTCCCCGCCGAGCAGAGAGCACGATGTGGGGCTTGATCCCAGCACCCTGGGATCATGACCTGAGCTGAAGGCAGAGGCTTAACCCACTGAGCCACCCAGGTGCCCCCAATCTAATATTTTTACCATTGTACGTTACAGACTTCTTTTCCCGGGCTGCTTTCAGGATCTTCTCTTTGTCACTAAGACTTGTAAATTTTACTATTAGGTGACGGGGTGTGGACCTATTCTTATTGATTTTGAGGGGGGTTCTCTGAATCTCCTGGATTTTGATGCTTGTTCCCTTTGCCATATTGGGGAAATTCTCTCCAATAATTCTCTCCAATATACCTTCTGCTCCCCTCTCTGTTTCCTCTTCTTCTGGAATCCCAATTATTCTAATGTTGTTTCGTCTTATGGTGTCACTTATCTCTCGAATTCTCCCCTYRTGGTCCAGTAGCTGTTTGTCCCTCTTTTGCTCAGCTTCTTTATWCTCTGTCATTTGGTCTTCTATATYRCTAATTCTTTCTTCTGCCTCATTTATCCTAGCAGTGAGAGCCTCCATTTTTGATTGCACCTCATTAATAGCTTTTTTTATTTCAACTTGGGTAGATTTTAGTTCTTTTATTTCTCCAGAAAGGGCTTTTATATCTCCCGAGAGGGTTTCTCTAATATCTTCCATGCCTTTTTCAAGCCCGGCTAGAACCTTGAGAATCGTCATTCTGAACTCTAGATCTGACATATTACCAATGTCTGTATTGATTAGGTCCCTAGCCTTTGGTACTGGCTCTTGTTCTTTTTTTTGTGGTGAATTTTTCCGCCTTGTCATTTTGTCCAGATAAGAGCAGATGAAGGAGCAAGTAAAATACTAAAAGGGTGGCAACAACCCCAGGGAAATATGCTTTAGCCAAATCAGAAGAGATCCCAAATCGTGAGGGGGAGAAAGGGGATAAAAAGAGGTTCAGAAAGAAGGAAAAAAAAAAAGAGAGAAAAAAAAAAGAAAAAAAAAGAAACAATTAAAAAAAGAAAACCAATAAAGAAAAAAATATAAAAAGGAAAAAAATATATGTATATATTAGATAAACTAGTTAAAAACGTTAAAAAAGAAAAGGGTAAAAGTTAAAAAAATTTAGCAGAAGAAGAAAAATAAATTGAAAAAAAAAAAAAGAAAAAAAATTAAATTAACTGCAAGGCTAAAGAATCATGGGGAGAAAGCCATGAGTTCCGTGCTTTCCTTTCTCCTCCTTTGGAATTACGCTGCTCTCCTTGGTATTGAAACTGTACTCCTTGGTAGGTGAACTTGGTCCTTCCTGGGCTTCTTGTTGATCTTCTGGGGGAGGGGCCTGTTGTAGTGATTCTCAAGTGTCTTTGCCCCGGGCGGAGTTGCACCGCCCTTACCAGGGGCCGGTCTGAGTAATCCGCTCGGGTTTGCTTTCGGGAGCTTTTGTTCCCTGAGCGCTTTCCGTAGAGTTCCGGAGGGCGGGAATGAAGATGGCGGCCTCCCAGTCTCCGGCCCGGAGGAGCCGAGAGCCCGGGGCCCCACTCCTCAGTGCGCCCTCAGAGAACAGCGCCGATTTACTCCCGTCACCCTGCCTCCGGCCGCGCTCCGAGCTGACCGAGCCTGCGACCGGTTCAAGGTAACCCCGAGCTTAGAGCTTACTCCTCGGCTCTGTCTCTGTAGCTGGCTTCCCTGTTCTAATACCTGTAAGCTCTGCGACACTCAGACACCCCTGATCCTTCTGTGACCCTGCGGGACCTGAGGCCACGCTGACCCCACGTGGGCTTCACCCCGGTTAAGCCTCTGGAGTGATGTCCCTCAGCGGAACAGACTTTTAAAAGTCCCGATTTTGTGCTCCGTTGCTCCGCCGCTTGCCGGGAGCCGGCCCCTCCCCCCGCGGTCTATCTTCCCGTCGCTTTGGGTTCACTTCTCCGCCTGTCCTACCTTTCAGAAAGTGGTTGATTTTCTGTTTCTAGAGTTGCTGTTCTTCTTCTCTTCGATCTCCCGTTGGATTTGTAGGTGTTTGCAATCTTTAGATAAGCTATCTAGCTGATCTCCCGCTACCTGAAGTAATCTCAGCCTGCTACTTCTCCGCCATCTTGACTCCTCCTCCTGTTCTTTTTTTTTTTAAGTGAGTTTTTCTGCCTTGCCATTTTATCCAGATAAGAATAGATGAAGGAGAGAACAAAATACTAAAAGGGTTATAAGGAACCCAGAAAAATATACACTAACCAAATCAGAAGGGACCCGAAACTGGGGGGTGAAAAATGGGGGGAAAAAGAAAAAATATATATATTAGACTGGTGAACAGAACAGAGCCACACACTTAATTTTGGGTGTATTTTGGTCTGTTAGAAGAAACTACCTCCCAAAATTTTAAAGAAAGAAAAACTTATATATATATACAAAAATAAGGGTAAACACAATGAAGGGATGGAATATGACTGTAAAGGTGAAAATTTTAAAAAAATTCTAAATAAGGAATTGATAAGAGGTTGGTTGTAACAAGAAAAGAAAAAAAAAAAAGGAAAGACTATGATCAGGATGGAGATTAGAACAAAGCCATGTGCTAGATTTAGGGTATATTTAAATCTGTTAGAAGAAATTGTATCCCAAAATTTTAAAGGAAAAAAAAAAAACCCTATATGTATTCCAAAAATCAGAGATAAAATATGGCTATAACAATGAAAATTTAAAAAATATTTTAAAAAAGTTATTGATAAGATAACATAGTTCAAAAATGTTAAAATAGGAAAGAGGAAAAATTTAAAAAATACAATATGAAAAAAATAAAATAAAAAATTAACTTTGAAAGACTGATGATCATGGGAAAAAAGCCATGGATTCTATGTGTTGCTTTCCCTTAGCTCTGGAGTTCCACAGTTCTCATTGATCGGTGAACTTGGTCTTGGCTAGATGTTCTTGCTGACTTTCTCTGGGGGGGACCTGTTGCAATGATCTCAAATATCTTTGCCTGAGGTGGAATTGCATCACCCTTGTCAGGGGCCAGGCTAAGTAATCTGCACAGTTTTGGTTTCGGGAGCTTTTGTTCCCTGAAAACTTTCCATAGCGCTTTGGAGGACAGGAATGAAAATAGTGGCCTCTCAATCTCCAGCCCTGTGGGAGCTGAGAGCTCAGGGCCCCACTCTTCAATGGGCCTTCAGAGAAGAGCAGCCAATCCCTCCCATGTTCCTGGTCTCCAGCAGCACTCTGAGCTCACCCAGCCTGTGACCAAGTGTTTCTATTTCTGTTGCATGGCCTCGTTTGGTGTCTCCAAACCTAGCAGATTCCTGCAGTGTCCTCCTGTGCCACTCCTCCCAGAGGAGGAAGGTGAGTCTCCCTGGATCAGCTGCTTGTTTTGTCCCTGCCTGAAGAGCCATGGCTCTGCTGTGCAGCAGATCACTGTTTAAGGTAATCCCTAGCTGAGAGCCCCCTTCTTGGCTCTGTCTCTGCAGCCAGCTTCCCCAGTCTGATACCTGGGAGTTCTGCCACACTCAGACACCCCTGGTCTTTCTGTGACCCCATGGCTCCTGAGACCACACTGTCCCCACTAGGGCTCCACCTCCCCCACTTAGCCTCTGGAGTGATGTCCTTCAGTGGAGCAGACTTCTAAAAGTTCCAATTTTGTGCTCCATTGCTCTATCACTTGCTGGGAGCTGGCCCCTTCCCTCATGGTCTAAGAAGGATTTAAATTATTGCTTTTTTCCCCAGGAAGATAGTAAAAGTTTTGTTTTTTTTTTTTTCCTGGAGTAGCTGAACTATAAGACTTGCTTCTCTAGAAGAAGGAATATTTGAAATGGAGGAAGGAAAAGAAAATTCTTTCAGTGCTGACTCTCGGTACCTGGAAGGAGAAAGAGAACACAAGGGTGGGGAAGGCAAGGATGTTTTAGTAAACAAAATACAACTAAATAGTGGTAGGATGGAATTTTTTGCTGGAGTTCCTCATTGAGATCTCTGGAAAGAGCACTCCTTGCAGATCACCCTGTACTAAACTGCTGCATAGCCCACTGGGCTACCCTTGGTTCTTAAATGCCATAAGCTAAGATGGGCTTATAAAGCTGTGAATATTTGCATTTACATGTAAACGTCCAGGTAAACCATCACTCATATCAAAGTAAGTATTTCTAACACCAAATATGCTACCTCATGCTTCCTATCTACTGGTATACACTCACGGGTAACTGCTCTTTTAATCTCTATCATCACAGATTGGTTTTACCTACTTTGAACTTTCTATTAATTAAATATAGTGTATATGCTTGTTTCTGGCTTTGTTAGCTAAATCTTATATGTATGAGATGTATTCATGTTTTTGTCTGAAAGAATGGTTATTTTTTCCCATTGCTGTTGGTGATCTTTCTTTGTTCATTCTACATTTGTTGGGCATTTGGATTTTTTTCCAGCATTTGATTTTTGTCAATAACACTGCCATGAACATTGATAACAATCTTGTACATGTTTTTTTGTGGTCCAAAGCAGTCATTTCTTCTCGAAACATTGAAATTTGCAGTTACAGGATGTGTGTGTGTGCATGTATGATTATAACCATTTTCCAAAGTGTGTGTGCCAGTTTACAATCCCACCAAAAATGTATGAGAGTCCCATTGCTCCATATCCTCACCAATACTTGATAACACTAAATGTTGGTTTTGTAAATAATACAAAAAATGTATGTCATGTATAATTTTAGCCATTCCTGTGGAATGTAATATCTCCTTGTGATTTCAGTTTACATTTCTGTGCTAATGATGCTGAATATCTTTTCATATACTTATTATTCATTTACAGATCATTTTTGGTGATATTCCCTTTCAAGTGTTTTCCATTTTAAAAATTAGATTGTTAGCCTTTTGTTGACTTACAGGATTCTGAATGTAAGTCCTTTACTGTACTTAAAGATTGGTAATATTTTCTCCCAGTCTATAGCTTGACATTTTTTCTTTTGTATTTTTGATGGCAGAGGTTGTGTGTGTGTGTGTGTGTATGTGTGTGTGTGTGTGTTTTATTTGTTTGTTTTGTTTTTGTTTTTGATTAGAAAAATTGCTTTAGTCTGAGTAAAGATGTCTGATATCTGTGGTCTTCACATCTTGGATTCCAACCCTTGTATACATGGACCACCAGGTTGTACAGCATCCAAATGAGGTAGTGAGAAGATGATTAGATTTCTGCGGATCGGTGCCTCTAACATGAGGTGGGCCTTAGAACTGTCTGTCAATGCTTTCACTTCTCTGTGTTCAGTGATTCTGCCATCTCTATTTTTCAATATTTTTAATCTTCATTATGTCCTTAGTCCACCTTCTAAATCTCCTAAAAATCTACAGAGGTAACAGTACCTGTACCTTTAGGACACCATTATGCATTTTCTCCATCAGTTTCCTATTGATCCTAGCTACCTAAAGACATATAATCCAAACCTTCATGTACTTGTATTTTTTGAGTATTATTGGATGAGTTTTCTTTCTTCTAATCAAGATTAAATCTGCCACATGGAATTTTTTCTCCTCCCCACCTTGCTTTGTTAGTTTCTTTTCTTTCTTTCTCTTTTTTAAATCAAAACTTTCACCTTATTTTTCCATCTTGTTCTATTGATTGGTCTCTCTTCCAGTGTCTTCAACCTCTTTTACCTGATTGGATATAACAATTGTCTATAAAGAAATCTTTATTGTCCTGTTTCTTTCCCTCAAAATGTCCTCATCTGGCCATGCTTCCTTTTCTGCCTTTTCTCTCCACTAATATTCAGCCTCTCCTCAATACTTTCCACTCCAATTTATTGAAACAGTAATCAACATTTGCTGCCTTGACTTGCTCATCTCTGATCTTTTCCCCATCATTTAAAGCGTTCCAGAAAAAAAAAAAATCATCATTTGCTTCCAAATTCCCAAACTTGGCAGCTACTTTTCAATCTTTCTCTTTCTCTCTCTCTCTCTTTTTTTCCCTTCCAAGATTTTATTTAAATTCAGGTTAGTTAACATATAGTATAATGTTGTTTTCAGGAGTAGAATTTAGTGATTTACACCTACATAGAACACCCAGTGTTCATCACAAGTGCCCTCCTTAATGCCCATGACCTATTTAGCCCCTGTCTACCCCCCCTCCAGCAACTCTATCTATTCTCTATAGTTAAGGGTCTCTTGTGGTTTACCTCCCTCACTGTTCTCACCCTATTTTATTTCTCCTTCCCTTCCCCTATGTTCATCTGTTTCATTTTTAAAATTCCACATATTAGTGAAATCATATGGTATTTGTCTTTCTCTGACTGACTGACTTTGCTTAGAAGTATACACTCTAGTTCCATCCACATCATTGCAAATGGCAAGATTTCATTCTTTTAGATGGCTGAATAATATTCTTTATCCATTCATCAGTTGATGGTCATTTGGGCTTTTTCCATAATTTGGCTATTGTGGACATTGCTGCTATATACATTGGGGTACATGTGCCTCTTCAAATCAGCATTTTGTGTCCTTTGGGTAAATACCTAGTAGTGCAATTGCTGAGTTGTACAGTAGTTTTATTTCTAACTCTTTGAGGACCCTACATACTGTTTTCCAGAGTGGCTGTGCCAGTTTGCATTCCCTCCAACAGTTAAGAAGGTTCCCTTTTCTCAGCAACCTCATCAACACCCTGAGGTGTTAATTTTAGCCATTCTGACGGGTATGAGGTTATATCTCATTGTGGTTTTGATTTGTTTCCCTGATGATGAGTGATATTGACATTTATCCATGTGTCTGTTAGCCATTTGTATGTCTTTTTTGGAAAAATGTCTATTCATATCTTCTGATGACAGAGCTTTTTAATCCAGCTTTCTTAAAAATAATGCTCTTACATCTAATTAAGAAATTTTGGCTATCTGAGGTGGAAAGATTTAAAAAAATTTTTTTTTAAGATTTTATTTTTATTTATTTGACAGACAGAGATCACAATAAGGTAGAAAGATATTGTCTTCTTTTTTCCTCTAGAAGCTTTTTGTTTGCTTTTTACATTTAGGATTATTATCTATCTCAAATTACTTTGTAAATGTTGTGAGGTAGGGGTCAATTTCATTTTTTTTTCCTTTAGAGATATTTTAATGGATCAGCATGATTTATTTATTTATTTATTTTTAAAGATTTTATTTATTTATTTGACAGAGATCACAAGCAGGCAGAGAGGCAGGCAGAGAAAGAGGGGGAAGCAGGCTCCCCGCTGAGCAGAGAGCCCGATGCGGGGCTCGATCTCAGGACCCCGAGATCATGACCTGAGCTGAAGGCAGCGGCTTAACCCACTGAGCCACCCAGGAGCCCCTCAGCATGATTTATTGAAAAGACGCCCCTTTTGGTTTGAAGTACAGTGGTACTTTGTTATAAATCAGGCTACCAGGGCACCTGGGTGACTCAGTTGGTTAAGCAGCTGCCTTCAAATCAGGTCATGGTCACAGGGTCCTGGGATCAAGTTCTGAATTGGACTCCTTGCTCAGCAGGGAATCTGCTTCTCCCTTTCCCTATGCTTGCTGCTTCCCCGCTTGTGCTATCTCTCTTTATCAAATAAATAAATAAAGTCTTAAAAGAAATAAATAAGGCTACCATATATTTTTGGGTCTATTTCTGGATTATATTTTTCTGTTACTTTCTTTACACATACATTTTTATTATTTTTATTATAATTTTATTCATATTTGGTATCAATTGTGGTATTTGTGATCTTCAATGAAATAAAACTTAAAATTTTGGAACCATTGGGTGGTGAAATTATTTTCTTTGAGATGCGCATGAGTTATTTGCTGTCAGATCTTTTTCTTATAAAAATTGTAAATTTAGAATCAAAAAGGAATTTTCTGTATTAGTTTCAAATTTTGGTTTATCAACATTATCAACATTTTTATAAGGTTCAAATTCAAGTTTAGTCTGTAGTGTATTATTTGTTTATTCATTCATGCATTCATTCACTATTTGGGGATTTGCTACTTTGTTCTCAACATTAGTGCCAGTATTTCCCACCATATCAATTCAGATACTGGCATATGGCATGTATCCTCATATGTATTGATTTGGTCCAAAATGAATCAGAATCTAAAGGGTGTAGACAATACTGGGAGGTAGTAATGGGTTAGATTGAGGAATGGGGAATGGATTTGGGGGCTATGGTTTGTGGCCCACAATAGAAACTAAAATTTGTATTATGAGTCTTTCTTGGACATTAGAAATGCTTAAAAATATTAGCTATAGATTTTTTTTAATTTTTGAGATTTATTTTATTTTATTTTTTTTAAGGAAAGACTCCTTGATACAGATAGACTAATGCTCCCATGTTATTCCATTTAAATTCAATTATTAACTACCTATCATTTAAAGAGAAGATTGTCCTTTCAGAGTATATCTGAATCTGATATAGTCCCACAGGGTAAAAAAAAGAGTAAAGCTACTCAAAATATTATTAAAAATGTATTGCAGGTAAGAGCTCTGTTTTTCTTTCCCTTTTAAAAAAAAAAGAAAATATAGGTTATTTGATTATGGATTCAGTGTGCTTTGAGTAGGTTTTTATCACAGGTTTCAAAGGGAGATTCCTTTGAAGCACATCTCTACTGAGACATAAAAACACAAGTTAGCTAAAGCCGACAAGTTTGCTACAATGACTTAGTCTGGAATGTAGGAAGAAATAGGAGGTTTTCTCAATTACAATGAACAGCTATGAAAGCCTGCCTCTTCCTTTTTACTATAGTGTGTTGAGCATTACACTTTTTTTCTCCTGAGATAGCATTAAAATCGATCAATTTCTTATTAAATTCAAAGGGTATGTTTCAACAATATTGTGTTTAGCCCCTAAAGAGCAAAACTGGGAGGTTAAATGTGAATCATAAAATTCTGTTTCACAATAAAAGGATTGGGTATGTGGCAAAGGCAATGGCCAATAAGAGTTGATATGTGGTGGTCATTGATTCTATGTAATATTCTAAAGGTGTCTTTTTCACATTTTCTGTTCCAAAAAAGAAAAAAAAAGACAGGATTTTACTTAGTGTTTTGAATAAGTTGTGTAGGTTCTTAAGGAAAAGCACTCAAGAGAATAGTTCAGTCTTCATAAAATAGACTGCTATTGTTATTCTAAAGTAGCACAGTAACAAAACCCCCAAATATATATATATATGCATATATATATATATATAAATATAAAATGTGTGTGTGTGTACACACACACACACACATTTATATATATAATCAGTTGGCCAAGTAACTGAAAGCTATTATGCTGGTCTAAAAAATCTAATAGCTTTTTAAAGATATAAGTGAGAAGATTCCCTGTTATTCATTCTAATATACTGGATTTTGTCACCTTTGTAATTATGTTATTTTCCAACAGTTCTTTCTACTTTAGCATACTGCAGATAGAGTTTTTATCCAATTAGTTGGTATAAATATAGCAACTTTCCAGATACTTAGTATCTTCTTATTGAACACAATACCAAGAACATCACTACCCTTAAAGATCTGGTCTCAGGAAATACATCTTCTCCTTCAGAACCTGTTTAGCTGTGCAGTCAACACTCCTGTTAAGATGTGTTTCACAATGGTGTCTGATGAGGGGTTCAATCTCTCTATTCCACAACAGAGCCCGATGAGGGGCTTGATCCCCTGACCCATGAAATCATGACCTGAGCTGAAACCAAGAGTTGGTCACTTAAATGACTGAGACACCCAGGCACCCTGAATTTTGATTTTTTTTTTTTTTTTAATGGACAAGTAAGTTTTTATCTGCACTAGGGAATTACAAAAGACATTTATCAATTATAAGTTTAGTCAGGTAGGGTTCTAGCAGAAAACAGAAGGCACACTCAGAGGGTTAACTAATGAGTTTTGTAAAAAGTGAGTAATTATGTAGATATAGGTAGAATTAAGAGAACTGAAAAGGGCTGGTGAAGCATTCAGGGCCCCACAAGGAAAAGCCATTACTACTCCAAAGCCTAATGGGGAATGTTAGAGCATGGTAGTATCAGAACTCAGTGATGGCTGCAGCTGTGAGAGGTGGCTTGCCCCGTAGTAGTGGACACATAGATAGGAACATGGCCTCTGTCAAAATCATGTTTTGGGAGGGAGGGAGCTGAGGTGAGGTAGAAATCAGTACCTGATAACTTTGTCCTCTTACTCCTTTTCTTCTAGTAATGCCTCCTCTTGATTGAAACCAACAAAATGTCAGAGGGCAAGAGATACTAAGTGATCTAGTTCTGGGGCAAAGATCAGGGTAAAAAACAGATCTAAAAATGTGACAGTAAATGCAGAATAACCAGCATAGTTCATCCCTTTTTTCCAGTCAGCATTCATTCCTGCTCTTCATTGAGAGAGACAGTTTTGAAACACAAAGGAAAAATCCCCAGCAAAGAGGAAACAAAAAGTCTTATTAACAATGATACTATTGGGGAGATGTCAGTGTAACTAGAATCTCACCAGGAACTTCAATTGCAATGTTATTGAGTATCAGTGTCCTTCATATAATGTATCAATATCCAGTATCCAGAGTGGATGGAAAGGAGAACGTAACTGATCATAGTGTCCAATTCTATAGCCAATTATAAGAAACCAATTATAAGAAAACCTTGTGTATAACAAGGTTTGTTGAAATTATAGTCTCATTCTTTGGTCATCAGTTTCATGTTCCCTTTATTCTCTGACAACATTAGTTGACAAGTTTTTTTCTGATGGGGTGACCCAAATCTTCACTTGTATAGAGCCCAAATCTCTGGTATGTTGCCAGCCCTCTCTTGGTATGTTGCCCCAATTTCCCACTGGCAACTGAGAGAAGAATGGCTAAACGAACTTGGTGCTAAACGAATTTGCCTTGATTTCAAAATTCTTTTTGCCCCCACTAATTGGAAGCAATTTCTCCTTGGTAATCAAATTGATTATTCAAACCAGTACATTAACCTCTGTCTTTACCTGTTGGTTCATCAAAATGAGGAACCCAAGACAGCGTAAGGTCAGTCTCAGTTTCCATTTCAGTCGAATCTTGACTGTGTTTCCTGGTGGAAGCATCAGCTTTTGAAGTACACTAAGGTCACTTCTAATGCACTATTAGGAGCAATAGTGAGAAGGGCTTTTCCCACATCCACTCTTTGTTTCCCAGGCTTGTGTTATTACTGTTTACCGGCCTGAAGCATATTCTGCATCCATCGAAGAGCACTACAAAATCACAGGATGTCTTCACTTATATAGTGTGTCATTCCTGAGCCTTTAGTGGCTAATTTGTCACTTTATCAACCAGCTGCTCTTTTGGGGAATATGATAAAAGCAGAGAATATCTTGAGAAGAGCACACTGCTTGCTATATTTCTTTCACTGTAAAATGTGTTCTCTCAGCAAAAAAAAAAAAAAAAAATGATTTTTTTAGGATACAAAGTTATCTTAAAAATGAATAAGGTATTTTTTTTGTCCCTGTATAGGAATATTGATAGAGTTTTGCAAACACAAAAGGAAATCTCTTTCTGGGATATGAGTATATTTCCATGAAAACACCCTGTGTGATAAAAGGGCTTCAAAATGATCAACTTTCACCTGGTGAATAGTTAGCTTCCCAGGAAATAGTCATATCAGAGGCCTAGCATTCACTTCTGCTGTTGGCATGTTAGATACTCAGCAGTAGTTGTGAGCAGATCAATCTTAGCGGAGGGAAGTCTGTGTGGTTTATGTTATTGAGCCCAATACATAGCCTCCATCCCAGCCACTATGGCCACTTTATAAATGGGCCCATTAAACAAGCAATTTAGCAGCCAAGGATAGAAGCTGACTTATATCCACACAATAGATAAATTTATTCACTTGTTTGAATGAGCACCTTCACCTCACTGCAGAGGAATTTATGTGGCTCATGAATATTTCATACTCTGAAATGTTTATTCACTATCCTCTCCTCTAGGATAGTGAATAAGATTCTAGAATCTTATTCACTAGAAATCTAGAAATTTTCTAGAAATTTAGAAAATAAGATTGTTACTTATTTTCCAATCTGTTCTTTCCAATACCATGACTAACAACTAACCTGTTATCTATGGACTATGAATTAATGTAGATTTTTACATTGAGTCATCCATCTCTCCTTCCAGATGTTCACAAGAAGTGGACAAGCAGATATACTGACAATAATCCCCACTCCAATTTTCAAGGTTCTACTGCTTTCTAACTAGTGGCCTTAAAGTTAGCTTAAGAAATCTGAGGAAATCGTACATTCAACTGGCATTGCATCTCCATAGCACTTACATTCAGGCTTTGTATCTGATCCATGTCATGTGAGAAAAAGCTTCATAGAGGCTTTCTGAACTTTGAAAAGGAATTCCAGGCTTTGAGTCAATTTGTGTGTGTGTTCAGTTAGAAGAAACAAACATATTCCAGATTTTTACCTTAACAATGTCAACATAGCAACTAAATGCCATAGCAAATTGATCTCTCAAAGCCTTTTTCCACTGCACCCCATCTCATGCCACATGTGATAATTTGAGTAACTTTGGTACCACTGCAGTCATGAAGGTAGTACCAGTGTCTTCTATTTGCCCCACAGTAAAGAGATCATCTTTGTGCTCATTAAGTATGTGAAACATCAATCCTGAAATCCAAATTTTAGGGTCTGCTTCCTGGGAATATTCCAGGAAAAATTCTTGTGTCAGCCATTGTATTGGCAAGAAATCACTGATACTCAAAGAGGTCATTAAACAGAGTATGAAAATGGGATTATTTCTAAGTGAGGGCAGAGTTAAGGGTAGGAAGAAATGATAAAGCCCCCAGGAATAAGTAACAATTATTATGGAACAGTTACCATGGGTGAGTTTTAAGGGGGGAACAGGGGAGAAACATTATTGGAACTCACTGAGAGGAGGCACCTAATTGATGGTTGAGTGGAGAGGATTCTAGCCATTGTCAACATGGCAGATCAATAGTGAGAAGCTAATGGGCTCTCTCCTGAATACTGCTCTCCTTCCAAGGCCTCCCATCTGTTGAATGAACCTGGAAAACAGAGGGGAAGAGATCCTGACTGATGCAGTCCTTAAGGTTGAGAAACCAAAGCACAGAGAAGGGTGACACATAGATCTGGAAGAGTATGTAGAGAAAATCCAACGTGAAGCACAGATTATGTTTTTGACTCATGATAGATTTTTTGGATTGACATTTTCATTTCATTCTTTTAGTGCAAATCTATAATTTTATTGATTAGGAAAAAAACCCTACAACGTCTTTTGAGGTTGAGATACTGAAAAATATGCTGACTTATTGCCAGCAACGATATAGGTACTGGGAGGCTGGAAGATTCTCTGCTCCAGTCCTGTATTGGTTTGCTAAGGCTGCGGTAACAATGTAGCACAAACTGGGTGACTTAAAACAGAAACGTATTGTTTCACAGTTTTAGAGGCTACAAGTCTAAGATTAAGGTGTTGGCGAGGTCGATTCCTCCTAAGAGCTGTGAGAGAGAGAATTTGTTCCATGCCTTTCCCTTAACTTCTGGGGGTTTGCTGGAACATTTTGTTGTTCTTGGATTTGTAGAAGCATCACACCAATCTCTTCCTTTATCTTCACAAAGTCATGTGTGTGTGGGGGGTGTGTGTGTGTGTGTGTGTGTGTTCAAATTTCTCCTTTTTATAAGGATGCCAGTTATATTGGATTGGGCCCACCCTACTGTAGTGTGACTTTATCTTAACTGATAATATCCACAGTGACCCTATTTCCAAATAAAGTCACATTCTGAGGTTGGGACTGTAACATATGAATTTTGGGGTATGAAATTCAAGCCATAATAGATTCTAATGCCTAATACAATGTATGACTCAGCATAGATGTCCAACAAATATCATTGAATGCATGTATGAGTAGTAGAAGAATAAATGAGAACCCATTTATCTATTTTTAAAATTTGGGGAGTATTAAATCTTATACCCTATCCATTAATTCTACATATGATTCTCTTTAAAACTATTAATTTAAAAAACTTGAGTTAGTCTCAGACAAGGTCTTCTATTTGCCCTTAATGATTAATTAGTAATAATAAGGCCTGTGTCCTATATTGGGTAATAAATTCTTTACTCAAGTTCTACCTCTGGGCATGCCCTCTCAGCTAGTTTCAGAGACAGATAGAAATCTCTTAATCCCATAAATGTCATCCTGATCTCTGAATGATCAGTTTACTTCCTAAATCATGAGGTTTGAGTAAAAAATCATTGCTTGAACTGGTTGGGTGCAAGTACTTTTGAAGCTCCTAAAATAATCCAGTCACTTTCATATCTAATTTTATATTTATTCCAATGATGACCTGTGCATAAAGCCAATGAAAATAATTTTTGCCAACATCCTCTGAGTCATTTATTGATGTTAATTTCATTTGCCATCTTGCTTTCTGTCCTTCTACTTCCTACACTTAAATCCATCTTTACTCTCTCAAATTCACAAACAGCTTTTTATGTTCTAACATCTAAAATGTATAGGAACTTTTTTTCTTTTTCAATAAAACTATCCAACATTTTTGAACATGGAGGCAAACATCATGATATTTTCAGTTTCCCCCTCTAATTTTCTCCCCTACCGAATCTTGAACAGCAATAATGTTAACAAAGTCTTTCTGCAGGATCCCATCCTTGGTACCTTACAATGCAATGCTTTGTAGAGAGCCCTGGAGTTGGAACCCAGTTCGTAGGTTAGGAATTGTGTTAGGCATTTAGGTATTAAAAAAGATAAGGTCATGTGTATCACTGTGTCTAAGCAAGTATTAACGTTGTTTTCTGTAATTACTTGGCTGTTACTTCTTTCAGCTTCACCACAAGCCTATCATGAACTTCGTTTAACAGATGAACAACTTTGCAGAGATAGGTCAGTCTGCCCAAACACATGACTCAGTAATGTTGGCAGAGTTAGATTTAGTACTACAGCTGTCTTACTTCAGAACCCACCATCATTTCTATCAGCACCTACTATTTAAGGTCAATTCAACAAAGTAGCAGGCTAGGACCCTTCTCTGACCACCTCGGATTTTTCTGCCTTGAACTCTCTTTGAGTTTATCCAGATGACTAGATAACTCATAGTCATCCTTTGGGATTCTGCTTTGACATCAATTATGCAGTGTTACCCTTCCTGTTCATACTTGTCATTTCTCCTTGGTGGAATTTATTTCATCTATAATTTCTCAATGTTTAATGTCTATCTTCTTCATGAGGTGGTAAACTTTTTTAGGATAGGAACTGTCTCTGATTTCTTTACCCCCGTATCTTCAGCACAAAGTTCTCTCCTTGAGTGGGCACCATATGGATTCCTTGATACACAGATGAATAAGAACACATATATCTTTATGTTTGTCTTGCACAGGGCCCAGATGGCAAAGATACAGTCCTGCAAGTTTTATGCTCAATAAGTCTCAAGTCTCAAAAACAATTCAGAAAAAACAGTTAGGGTTTGTAAAGGAAGTGCCTCTTTCTTCTCAAATATTCTGAAAATTTATACAGGAGATAATAGCACAATGCCTACTTTAGAGGCCATTTAGACTCTATGAAATGCTATAAAAACACATACACATATATAATACATAATACCCTTTTCTACTAAGCTATAAAAACTTGATGCATTTGATTAAAATAAGAATTAGTGCTCCAAAAGACACTAGCTTGGGGTAATATTTTCAATTTTAATTGGAATTTTTATTGTTCACAGCATATGTTCTTACAAACATTGAACCTATGCTTTGCATCTTCCATTTTAGAGATTGTAGTTTATTTACTAGGTCTATTTAAAATTCACCTTAATAAGATTTTAATGCAAGCATGAATCAGAAATCAGAAACAAAATGGTTTTCATTTAAGTTTATCAAATTATTCGTTCATAGTAGAATGCTTAAACATAAGATAATATGTTAATACTTGATACCTATTACTATGGAAAACCCACAGGTATTAGCTCTTCAATTTTTTTTGTCCAATATTGTATTTAAGTGGTTCTCAAACCTTCTGAATATCAGAATCACTTGGGGGAGCATTGTATGATAACACAAATAGTAGCCCCCCTTTTCTAGAGATTCCTAATATTTCTGTGTTGGAGCCCTGAAGTCTGCATTTTGAGGAATTCTCCAGTGATTTAGATTTTTCAGAGTGGTTTGGAAACAGCCAGTCTTTAGTAATAACAAAGTAAATATGATATCGTTTCATGGATAAGCCACATTCTTAATGATACATTAGTAATTTGGGGAGATGAATTATTTCAGACAGCAGTCACTCAAACTTTTATCATTCTTTTTCCAACCAAAATGTAGGGACTGGGAACTTTCATTCATCCTTAATTTAAATAAAATAAGACATAAGGATACACAGTAGTCTTGGGAGTGACATTAAAATAAGGGCAGATACTGTATTTCAAAGTGTAGTAGGAGGCCACATAGAACTCAGTTTTCCTATTATACATACCTCTCCTCAACATGTGGTTTTCTTTTAAAAGCAGAATAAAGATTCATGACCAGAAAACTCAGCTAAAAATGGGTATGATGAGTATGTAATTTTCAAAATCTTAATTTTCTTATTTCTTAACCTAAATCCAAAATTACTTTCAAAAGCCTCCATTACTCCTGTATTATATAATGCTTCATTTAAGAAGCCAAGAAACTGTAGGAGAACTTTACTTAGAGCCATTATGCATGAATACCAGGACTACCTTAGCTAAACTTCACAGAATTGATGTACAAAGAGTTGGAGGTGGATTGGGAGAGAGCTTTTATTTCTTATGAATGCCATTTTTTTTTTTCTTTTTGAAATGCTATATTTAACTGTGAAACCATTTTCCGGGTCCCAACAGTATTTGTGTGAGCTAGAAGCTCAATAAATGTTTTTCTACAGCAATCTTCAAAGTGTCTGATAGAAGTGTTAACAATGACAGAAAAGGCAGTTTAGAGTGGTGTTTACCATGATGGAGTGACATTACAGGGATAGCCAGTCTGGATAAAGCTACATGCAGATCACATATTATAGTTGGCTTGAGGACAAATAGTTCTTTGTTGAACAAAAATTGGAAAATCTGAAGGCTCATCTTTGTCTTCCAAATTGGGCTAATTTCTAAATGTCTTCATGTCTCACTTTTCTCTCCTAAAAATCTAGAACTGATAAGTTTGATTTACTTTGGAAGTTGGGGGAGGTGAATTTCCATATTCAAGTTTATACTGTATCATCTTGGGAAATGATTCATGATGGTCTTGAGAACCAGAAAAGAGGACAAAATCTTAGAGATATTTCTCTTCCCCTAATAATTTCTGATTCACACTTTTTAAAATATTTTATTTATTTATCTGACAGACAGAGATCACAAGTAGGCAGAGAGGCAGGCACAGAGAAAGTGGGAAGCAGGCTCCCTGCTGAGCAGATAGTCTGATGCTGGGCTCAGTGTGGAGCTCGATGTGGGGCTCAATCCCAGGACCCTGAGATCATGACCTGAGCCGAAGGCAGAAGCTGAACCCACTGAGCCACCCAGGGGCCCTTGATTCACACTTTTTAGTTCTAAACATTGTTCCAGCAGTTTGGTTTGTCATATAATTATACCATAAAACACATACACATTGGGAAGGTTTGAATCACTATTTCAAATAGTCCTTTGGCATTTGTGGATTTAAAATTGGAGGTTTCAGCAATTTTCCAGCGTCTATAAAAAGTTGTGTCATGCAAAAATTTATTATTTGAACTCCCCATGTGTTGAGACACTGGAGCTTCTCACTGATATAGACACTTAGCCAATTAGGTCTCAGGTCATCTTTGGGCTTCTCTTCATTGTCACTCCTAAAATAAGTGACTTAAGGTCCCAAGCACTTTATATGTCATGAAAAAGTGGCTAAGAGGCAATTTTGTATGTGTTGAAGAGAAAATTAGGTTGAAATCTATGTATAGGAAAAACAGACTTTCTTGGAAATGAGATTTGAAAAAAAAAAACTGGGAGCCTGAGGTCACATTTCCACATTTATGAAGATAACAAGATTATCATCTTCTGAATGTCAAGATTTCTCTCTTGAATGTCATATGTTTCAGGTAGGAGTCTCTCTACTTTGATAGGATAACATTTATTATTTCTTTTCATGAAAGCTGTCATTGAACTTTGTAGCACTTTTAATTTGAACTCAAAGGTGAGGACTAATTTAACCCTCATTATCTTCTCTTTTCCTGCACCGTGCCACCATTTGAATGGTAAATTTTAAAAATATGCTCCATAGGGTTGAATTCCTCAGGCAACTCTTTCCTCTCTCCTACTCTCAATGATTAAAAATCTAGTCACAAAGTGGTATTATGAAACTATGGCTATGGAACATGTGTGTGTATTGGGGCACCTGGCTGCTACAGTCAGTTAAGCATCTGGTTTCAGCTGGGGTCGTGATCTCAGGGTCATGGGATTGAGCCCCATGTGGTGCTCTGCACTCAGTGTGGAGTCTGCTTAAAATCCCCTTTTCCTCTGCCCCTTCCCTCACTTGTATGCACTCTCTCTCTCTAAAATAAAATAAATAAACCTTTAAAAGAACATGCATGTGCACATGCACATGCACACACACATAGAGATTTAAAAATTCTAAAGAATATTTGGGATTTGTGTGGGTAACTTTGAAGAATGACAAAGTATGTATTGAAATACCCATATATGGGGCTCTAGCAAGAAGGAATAGAAGAACTGATGTTCACGCCAAAATCACAAAAAGTAAAAAAGTAAAGAAATTGATATGAAAAGGAACAATCTATAGGAGTAAATTACAGCGGTGCAGAGAAGAGAACTAAGTTTTGAAGCCACATTCTAGATAAAGAGGAGGAGTTGCATTTACAGGAATGAGTGACAAGCAAGTATCTTTAGTCTTAATAGAGGGATCTGACTAGGAAGCATGTGGATTTGGAACTAATTGTGAAATAAAACTCATACATATATGAGTTAGAAATGATTAAATCAGGTGTAAATCTTATAGAGTTATAGCCAAATTTATGCAAATTAACTTCTCAAACTCCTGGAAATGTCGTTCCCTTCCTCCAGCCTTCTATGCTACTTAAGATCCTTATTTGACACATTTAAAAAAAAAATCTTCTATGCTACTTAAGATCCTTATTTGGGATATCTTTAAAATTAAGCCTAATTAATATAAAGTTTTATTATCCTTGATACAATCACAACACCAAGATGAGCATATTGATAAATTATTGGCAGATAGAAACAAAGGGAATTGAGAGAGGAATATTAGAAATTCTATTGAAAAGAGAAAGAGCTGTAACAACAACAACATTAATAATGCAGAAAATCAGTCAAAGGATATATTAAGGTAGAACTAAATGACAGAAATGTAATAAGTGTGCATAATTGTGTGAGTGGATTTTTGTGCAACTTACAGGAGATATTAAGTAATTAAGAAAATTTACCACATAGTTTCAATTACTGAGCAGAGACGCTAAAATGATGAACTTGAGGAATGAACAGAGAATAAATGAAATTATTTAGAATGGGCTGAAAGAGACAAAGAGATGGTAAAAAAAGGAAAGCCATTGGCTAAGTCTAGTGGTAGGTATTAAAGAAGAGGGCATTAGAGAATGACAAAAGCTTCATCAGCTATGATTGAACAAAGTTACAATTCCCTTAGGACTACATATCAGGATATTTGTAGATTCAAAGCAAGTCCAAACAAAGCCACAAGATACAGAAAAGCCTGCGGAAATGTGAACAGGGGATGCAAGTAGGTGACAGGAGTTTTGCAATGGAAGCTCATAAATAGCAGTGGTGGAACAAGGGATAAATGAACATGGCACATCTTAGGCATGAAGCACATAGGATGCTCCTGAATTTGGAACACTGCTGACCAGTGAGGCAACTTAAGAAGGACGACGTTGGGTGAATGTCTCATCCTTTCAGCCTTCACCAACAATGTTCTGTGGTATCAATTTCCAGTTGTTTCATAGGACTCATTAAACTGTTCAATACTGTACAAGTTCTTTTGGACTTTATGTTCTGTGTATGGCCTGAATACTTAATTCAGAAGAGTTGTAGATAGGAATGAAAAACAGCAGAGCCTCCAAGTTACTCACTGGAATTCTTTTCATCCATGATCTGCCTCCTAGTTTCTCTAGTTCTGCTAATTTAGTGCCAGCTCTTAGGGTAAATGGTGTTGCTAGAGGCAGTCAGTTAGGTTCTAACAGGACACCTGGAGGTCAACAAAGAGGAAGTTCTGGCCAGCTATTGGGAGTCACTGTCCTGGCAGCACTCCAAAACAAAGCCATAAGAAGCTGGATCAAACCGGACAGGCCCAAGATGGCGGGTTCCATGACAGAAAGCCCGTGACCAAATAAGGAAAAAAAACCCAAGCAAATCCCCAAACCCTGCTTTTAAGAAATCCCTGTCTCTAGTGATGAATATTCCTTCCCCTTGTTAACAACTGTCCACAAAAGTTAGAAACCCAAACCCCAGGGCACACAGCTCTTTCTTTCTTTCTTTCTTTCTTTCTTTCTTTCTTTCTTTCTTTCTTTCTTT
>NW_019154105.1:22237334-22253162 GCF_002288905.1 Enhydra lutris kenyoni | reverse complement strand
TTCTTTCAGAGAGATAGGGAGAGAGAGCACAAGTGATGGGGTGGGGAGAGGGAGAAGCAGGCTCCCCACTGAGCAGGGAGCTGGTTGTGGGGCTTGATTCCAGGATCTTGGGATCATGACCCGAGCTGAAGGCATGCACCTAACCAACTGAGCCACCCAAGCGCCCCTCTCTTTCTTGAGTTCACCTGCTCTCATGTCTGCAGAGTGTGCTTTTGCTTTAATAAACTTCCCTGCTTGTGTCACTCATCCACTATGTTGTGTCTGTTCTTGAATTTTTTCACATGAGAAGAACAAGAACCTTCAGTGACATCTTTTGGATTGGCTGGGTGGAGGCCTCAAGGGCCTGGGGCCTCCCTGGACCACTTGGCAACAGTGTCTTTCTCATCCTCATTTTGGAAGCATTAGAGACACACAGAAAAACATAGTGGTACACATCCAAACTTTAACAAATATATAATTTTTAGGCCTTTGAGCAAATATCCTACCTAATTCTTTTTTAAAAAATGTTTATTTATTTGAGAGAGTGAGAGAGAGCGAGAGAAAGCGAGAGAGCATGAGCAGGGAGAGGAGCAGAGGGAGAGGGACAAGCAAAATCCCCGCTGAGTGGGAGACCCATCATCCCAGGACCCTGAGATCATGACCTGAGCCAAAGTCAGACACTTAACCAACTGAACCACCCAGACACCCCTATTCTACCTAATTCTTGTGACATTCCTTAGATAATTAGCTTGCATTAATTAGATTCTCCCTTTTCTACCCTCTCTCATACCTACATTATGACATTACAACCCTTGAAAATATCAGTGATGTGAAAAAATAAGAAACTGTGTAATTATAATCCTGGAAAAACAAATAATTTAATTTTATCCCTGTTCTTATGCATAAGCACATGCAATTTTAAAAATTTTATTGTTTTTTATTGACGTATAGTTGACATACAGTGTTATATTAATTTTGGGCATGCTACATAGTGATTTGATAATTCTATGTGTTACAGTGTCACCACAATAAATGTAGTTAATGTCTGTCACCATACAAAGTTATTACAATATTACTGAAAAATCCCCATGCTGTACTTTTAATTTCCATGACTTATTTTATAACTGGAAGCTTGTACCTCTTGGTCTCCTTTACCTATTTTATCCATTCCCACCCCTTCCCCTCTGGCAATTTATGAGTCTATTTCTGTTTTGTTGCTGTGGCAGCTGTTGTTTGCTCATTAGTTTGGTTTTTTAGATTTCTTAGATGAATAAAACCGTGTGGTGTTTGTCTTTCTGTTTAACTTACTTCTTGTAGCATAATACCATCCACATTGTCACGAATGGAAACATGCGCAAGTTGAGTATATTCTCTGCATAGACCACAAACTTACCCTGCATTTTTAACATGGTTTGTAGTAATCATGATACAGCGCTGTGTGATATTTTAAAATTTGCTTTTTAGTGGTCATTTAATATTTCATTTAATATTATGAAATGCTCAAAGTAACTAATCTTTGGGGAAATGAAATTAAAAGTACACTGAAATACTACTATGTAACCACAAGAAGAGCTAAAATGAAAAAGATTGACAATATTAAGCTTTAGTGAGATTGAGGAACAACTGTAAGTTTTTTATATTGCTAGGGGAATGTAAAATGTCACAGACAAGTTATAAAATCACTTAGAAATATGTGATAGAATTTATTGTACACTTAATTATATGACCTAGCGATACCTCTTCTAGATATTTACCCACAAGCAATAATCATATATGTTTACACAGAGAGTTTTACATTTCTAAAAGTAAAACCCCCAAACTGGAAACATCCCATATGTCCATCAACTGACAAATGAATAAACAAATTTTGTTTTGGCTACATAATAGATGTTATTCAGCAGAAAAAGGGAAAAAAAATACTGATAAATTCAACAACCTATATGGAGTGCTAAAAATGGTGAGCAAAAGAAGCCAAATATAAAACTACATAATATTACTCTATTTATATGACATTTCTAAATGGTATTATTTTCTTGATTTCAAATTCCAACTTTCAGATGCTAAAAAATAGAAATGCAATTAGTTTTAGTGTATTGACCTTATGTTCTATAATCTTGTTACACACATTTATAACTTTTTGTAGTTGGACTTGTATATTCCTTAGGATGTCTTATACAGGCATGATTATATCATCTGAGGATGAAGAAAGCTTTACTTTGTTTCCTATCTGGACGAGTCTGGAATTTTCCTTTTGGGAAGTTTTAAAATTACAAATTCAATTTCTTTTATATATATATATATATATATATATATATGTAGACCTATTTAATACATGTAATAATGAATCTTTAAAAATTCTTATCTTTGAAAGAATTTGTCCATTTTATCTGAATTCTCAAACTTATTGACATAAAATTGTTCATAATTTTTTTTATTAATTTATTTATTTTCTATGACTGTAGTGTCTGCAGTGATGTCCCTTCTTCAAGCTGGATATTGCTGACTTTTTTTTTTTTTTTAATCTTGACCTAAGAAAAATGGTTATCTATTATTTTTTCCAGTTTTAAAGAACCATTGCTTGGCACTGTTGATTTTCTCTGCTGCTTATCAATTATTTATATCATTAGTTTCTACTTTTATCCTACGGGTTTTTTTCTGCTTACTTTAGGCTTGATACTCATTTGTAGTTTTTTAAAGTAGAAGATAAATTTCTACTTTCTTCCTTTTTAATATTGATGTTAAGTGCTATAAATTTTCCTTTAAGCAGTGCTTTGGCTGCATCTCTAAGTTTTAAAATATTGTGTTTTGTTTTCCTTCATTTCATAATATTTTTATTTTCCCTTGTGATCTTTTCTTTTACTTACATGTTATTTATATGTGTGTTTCTCATTTTCAAATATTTGGAGATTTTCCAGATATCTTTTGTTGTTTTTGTTGTTGTTTAATTGTCTCATAGTTAAAAAACAAATTCTACATGTTTTCATTCAAATGTATAGAGAATTTAAAAATAAAATTAGGGAATGTTTTATGAACACTTGAAAAAAATTTGTATTCAGCTATTGTTGAGTGGAATGCCAATTAAGTAAAATTCCTTCATGTTATTAAAATCCATGTTTTTCTTGATTTATTGTGATGGGGGCACTATTTGTTTGAGTGACTGAAGGAAGAGGAATATTGAAATTCTCAGATCTAATTGTATCTTTGTTCAGTTCTTCAACATCCATCAGTATTTGTTTAATGCATTTCGGTACTTTGTTCCTGGATGCATAGATGCTTAGGATTATTATGACTGCTTACTAAATTGTATCCTTTTCAATATAGAATATACCTTTTTATTTCTAATAATACTCTTTGTTCTGAAATCTACTTATCTGATATTAATATAGCTTTTCTAGCTTTCTATTGATTTCTACTGATTAGCGTTTTGTATACATTCTATTGATTAATGTACCATATATTTTTTCATCTTTTCACTTTAAACATTTTCAGTCACTATATTCAATGTGGATTTCTTATAATAGGATATGGTTGCATCTTGCTATTTTATTTATTCTGACACTCTCTCGTCTCTTAATTAACATATTTAGATCTCTTAAAGTTCATGTAGTTTGGTATAAATCTAAAATCTTAGTATTTGTTTTCTATTTTTCCATCTTCTGTTTGTTCTTTTTCTTCTTCTTTCCTGTCTTTTTTCAGATTAATTAAGAGTTAATTAATTAATTAATTCAGATTGAGAATTTTTCCTGGTTCTATTTTGTCTCTACTGTTGGCTACACACACACACACACACACACACACACACACACACACACGTATATATATGTAAATTAGAGGTTTCTCCCAGGTTTACACTATATCTTTAACTTATCACAGCCTATAGTCAAATGATACCAAACCAGTTCACACATAGTGAAAGAACCTTCCATTTAACTCCCTCTTG
Source organism: Enhydra lutris kenyoni (assembly GCF_002288905.1). Lineage (NCBI taxonomy): Eukaryota > Metazoa > Chordata > Mammalia > Carnivora > Mustelidae > Enhydra > Enhydra lutris. The sequence goes on along the minus strand of NW_019154105.1, from coordinate 22,249,243 downwards.
CTTTTGTGATGATGTTGTCATGTACTTCTACTCATGTTATAATCCTTCCAAACACTTTTATTTTTGTTTTACATCACTATCATCTTAAAAGATTAGACATCAAGAAAAAAATAGCTTTAGTATTTACCCACATAGTTAAAATTTCTTGTACTCATCATTTTTTTGTGTAGATCAAATTTCCCCCAGTATCATTTTTCTTTTGTTGGAAGGACTTCTTTTAAGATTTCTGTCAGTGCAGTTTCTGTTAGTGACAAGTTCTGTCAGATCATTTGGTGATTAGAAGTCATTATTTTTGCCTTTAAAACGTATTTTCTCTGGGCATAAAATTATCATCGATAGGTTTTGGTTTTTTTTGTTGTTATTGTTGTTTTACTTTTAACAGTTTATAGATGTAAATTAATTTTCTGTGTCTTACCTAGACTATGACATGGAGCCAGTTTTCATTCTTAGCTTTTCTTTTTTAATATAATGTGTCTTTCCTCCCCTGTAGCCACTTTAAAATTTTTCTCAATGTCACTGATGTTTTAGTAATTTCATTGTGATGTTTTATTGACTGATGTTTTATTTCTGCTTAGGGTTTGCTGAGCTGTAGGATTAGTGTTTTTATTGACTTTGATATTATATTTATTTCATCAATTTTTTCCTAACTCATACCCTTATTTTTTCTGAGATTCTGATTACACATAATTTTAACAGCTTAATATTTTTTCACTGGACACAGATCACTGGTGTGCCATTCAGTTTTTCAGATTTTTTTCTCAATGGGCTTTAGTTTGAGTAATTTTATTGCTATGCCTTCAAATTTACTGATCATTTCTTAAATGTCTAATCTGATGTTAATCTTCTATTCAGTTAAAATATTGTATTTTTTATTTTTTAAGTTCCATTTGACTTTTTTTATAGCTTCTTTTCCTTTTCCATCATGGTCATGTTTCTTTTACATCCCTGAGCATGTTTGTGATATTTATATTTTTTAAAGCCTTTAATCTTTGTCATTTCTTGTTCAGCTTTTATTAATTTATTATTCTCTTGGTTATAGGCCATATTTTTCTGCTTCTTTGCATTCCTGGTAAGTTTTTATTGGATGGTGAAGATTGTAAATTTTATATTGTTGGGTATGTATAGATACTAAACAGCATTTAGTTAGGTCTAATTTAGATGCACATCTGAGGTGATACCCCTCAGACGACTTAAAATTGCCTTGTAAATTTAATATCATACTACTTCAGGTGGTGGGTATATGAACCATTCCAATCCTTATGTGAACTCCAGCTATTATCTGACCTACTAAAAGCTTTCCAGTAATTTTATTACTTGGTCCTATGGAATTTCAACCCATGCTTATCCAGATCAGTACTCAACAAAGACTATAGATTTCTGAGATTCTTTCTCTAAGAAGCTCCTTTTACTCCATTATTCTGCTCTACAAATTCTAGCTGCTTTGACCTTGCTGAACTCCTTTCACTGTCTCTTCTCTCTTCAATTCTGTGAGGCTTCTGGCCTACATTTGTGTTCTCCTTTGTAATCTGCAGCCTGGAAACTGCCTCCATGTAGTAAACTTGGGCAATCATAGAATCTACCTCATTGGTTACCTTCTCTCAGTGATCTTAGCACTTTGCTGCCTGTTCTCCAGTGCCTGAAAATAAGGGTCATGTATTTTTTCTGGTCTTCTAGGTTTTTTGTTTCTTTGTTTACTTTTTGGTGGAAAAGAAATATCTAGGGCAGTTAATTTTTCATGTATGGAAATAGAAATTCTTTCCAGAAATTTCATAAATACATAATTCTTACTGCTCTGATTACTGTTGCTGAGTAAAAATTATCCCTGCATATAACAACTTAAAACAACCATTTTATTTTGTCCATAGTTCTGTATGCCAGAAATTTAAGGAGGTCTGGCTACAGAATTTTTGCCTGGGGGGTTCCCTTTTGTGGTTGCCATTAGGTGTCTTGAAAGTTCAAATAGTCTGAATTCCAAGAAGGCTCATTCACATGGCCTGTAGTTGATGTTGACTGTCTGCTTGCTTCTCCAGCTTAGTACTGTGGGTATAAATAGTTGTTTTACATAGTAATCTGGCTTCTCTTACAGTAACTATCCCAAATGAACTGGGAATAAGTTTTGTGGATTCTTATAATCTAGATTTGGAAGTTTTATGGGGGTCACTTGTAATTTACCATATTATTGAAGAACATATTATGGTCATGTTTTAAAATTGTCACAAGTCTATTAAATTTCTTCCCTATTAGAAACTATTAGGTTTCTAAGTGATTTGCTTTTCTGAATAAACCCTGACTAAATTCAGAAATTGGTGCCATAATTTGGGTGCTGCCATAACAACAGAACTAAAATAGGTGGACTCTATTTAGCATATAGGTGGCAAGCAGCACTGAAAACACTACACAGATAGAAGACTGTGGAGCCTTCATTCTATGGCAAGATATTTGGTAAAATTGTCACTTTGATAACTTGGCAGAAGGTAGTATTCTTCTGGGGGAAAGTTTGAAAGGGAGTAACAGTGTGTACCTGTTATTATTGGTGACATTTAGCCAAGAGATTAGCTCAAGCAAGAATTGACTGATTTTTGAAGCAGAGATCAAAGGTAATAGAGAAAGTTTAGAGTGCAAGTGCCTTACAAGATTGGAAAAGTTGACTGTTTCACAAAACCAAATATTAAGAGTAAGCTTGTAGAAGACCTTAAGTAACCAGGATCTAGTAAGACTCTATTAAAGAAAGTGAATAATTTGTGTGCTGATTATCAGATTAAGAATTTTTTTCCCCTTACCTCAGCCTGCCGTTTCAGGTAACCTCAATAACATCACCAGTACTGTGAAAGAGGTAGACTGAGGAAGTAATGAAATAGGCTAGCTTTAAAGCATAATCTAGAAAACAACTTTGCATATAGTTACTGGGGAATAAGGATTTGATGAGAAACAAACAGAAAGGAACCACCAGCTTAAAAGAACAGAATTTGTTAATATTTGGTGATCCTAAAAAGAAAACAAACAACCTGGCGATTCACAGACCTGTACCCCTGGGGATAAAAATATATTATATGTTTATAAAAAATAAAATTTAATAAAAAAAAAAGAAAACAAACAAACAAAAAAACCAAAAAAGCCCTGGGATCAAAAGTGACTACAAAAATTTTTCAGTTCCTAAGGTGGGCAGACATTTTTCATACTTAGGTAGATAATGGATATTCAACAAGGAAATACTTCAAAGAGGGCAAAAACAGGGTTCTCTAAGAACTGTTATTCCCAGAAAGGAGATTTATAACATAATTAGAGTATTTCCCTATTCCCAGGTATGGGGACTTTAGAATACCTGCCCAGCAGAATTTCATCCTTTCTACAGATTAGAGACGCTTTGTGTCATCCATTTCCCTTGCTTCTGAAGGGGAGGTTTTACTGGAGTCTTCTTTTCCTACTACTGGGTGTTTTTGAGCGGGGGGAAGATAACATGTCAGTTTGGTTCCTAGGTTGCGGCATCATAGAAAGATGCAACTGAACCTGATAAGAAATGTGCATCACTTGCAGTTTCTGGACACCAAAATGCAAGAATGCATGAGACTTTGGGAATGAGTATGATGTGTGACAATAAGAGTGATATTTGTAAAAACATTTATTTGATATTTTTATGAGAATAAGAGGATAGAGAGTAGTAGCAAGTTCGTGTGCTTATCAAAAAAGTTCTTCTTGAACATACAGGTAGATAAAGTTCAATCTGCCTTACAAGGTGTCTATGTCTTACAGAAATGTCACCATATGACTAAATTCTGTCCATAGAATAGGACCCAAGTGATGTAAGCTATTGCCTGGCTTGACCAATGGAAATGTGCATAAATCTTATGTTCTCTTTTACAATTTGAATTATTAATATTATTAGAGAATTTCAAGGAATAAATAAGTGAAGGACCTGAGTCAATTGAATGACTGCATGGAAGGCTATGTAACTATAAACTTTTATAGGACTGGGATGTGAAAAAATGTTTTAGTATGTTAAGCCACTGAGAATTTGGAGTATTTCTATTAAAGAACTAGAGTTACATTAGGAAATATATAATCATTATAAAAAGTGGGGATGGATGGAGGTTTTAGCTGTCCCACAGAACCTATAGAAACAAAAAAAATTTAAGATTTTAGATTCTCAACTCAAGCCACAGTTAGAGAACCAGAAAGTCTTTATGAATATCCTAAAAGAATTTCTTACCTGTTATAATCATAATAGGACCAATGGGGCTATAATCTGTCTCAAATTTATCCTTTGGGAAGCAGAATTACAACATAGTTAACCTACTTGGCTACCCAGGTCTCATGTTAGGGAAGTGGCTGAGAAATGGTTGAACTCTCAGGAATTAGAACAGGAACATATGTATATATTCAGATAATCTTGACCACTCAAATTCCACTGAGCCTCTCTCAAAACCAGAAGTACCCTGTAAAATACTCACCTAAGGCAAACAGCTTTCAAGAGGATCTTAATATGCCTGAAGACATTCCACCAATCCTCTTGGCTTTCAAAACTATAACAAAGGGTTCCAACATACCTAAGGGGAACCAGTATACTGTGTGATCTGAAGGAAAATAATTCTCAAATCTAAATGATTGTGAAATTTTATTCATTTATATCAACAGAATCCCAGAGTGTATATGTGGGGGATCAATTGTCAAAGCATTTGACCAAGGAGAAAAGAGCCTAACATTGTACCAGGCTGAACTTATATGGGTTCACTTTTCATAGACTTAATAGATTCCATGTTTTAGGTGAAGAGACTAGTAATGAATCATATTACCTTCTTGGTTGGTTGACTGAAACCTGGAATAAATTTTGACTTACATTAAATTAAGTTGAGATTTCAGAATTTCCTCGGTGAAATGTAAAGAAGGGGACCCAAGAACTTAGTGATAAAGGAAAAGTTGGACTGGATTTATCATATGCAGTTTGATCACTCCCTACTTCATTATATCCCGCAAGTGATCTGAAGCTACTCCCTGTATAATAGCATTGAGAAGTATATTTGTGAGAGAACGTCAGCATCCTTTAAAGTCTCTGCAGTAGCTTATTCAGCAAGCTGGGGATGACCAGTAGTATTATATTCCACCACTGAAATGGGCTAACAGGAGCTTGATTGGATCTGGGAGTGGCAATACTCAGCCACGTAAAAAATGGGTGTGATTACCAAAAGTGCAGCAAGACTGGAGAAACAAACAGAATGATCTAGCTAATTAATCATGGTGTTTTTCTAAAAACAGGTGGGACATCTTCTAAAATTACTTTACCCAGATAACTGAGAAAAGATAAAGAAATTTAGCTTGGGTATACAGAGAGGGATATGACTTAAAACCACTACGCTGATGTATTTCCCATGATGTATTTCCCACAATTCAAAATTGCTGATTTTGAATGGAACCCAGAGTAAGAAAAGTTTTTTCAGCTGAGCGTTAACAGATTCAATGTTTTCTCTTAGGTAAAGGTTATCCATGGAAGATGCAGATGCTCTATAAACTTATGGCAAGCTCGAGTAGGAGAATCACAGCATAGAACCCCAGAGTTTTCAAGCAACATCATGCACTTTGAAGATATAATAAAGGTTATTAATCAGCTGATTTTGAAATAGGGAAATTATTCACCAATATCCCAGTGGTCCTATAATAATCAATTGAGCCATTGAAATACCAGAAGTTTTTTTTCCAGTTAGCAAAGAAGAGAAAGTCAGAGATTTGAAACATGAAAGGGATTATGATACACTATTGTTGACCTGAAGTTAAAGAAGGTCGTATGTCAAAGAAATAGTGACCCCAGTTTTATAACCTTAAGAAATTTAATTTTGCCAACAATCTGAAGGTCCTTGGAAGCAGATTCTTACCCACAGTGTCCAGAAAGGAACACAGTCTTGCTTTGATTTAAGCCTTATGAGACACTTAGCAGAGAATCCACTTATACAGTGCCAGACTTCTGACCTCCAGAACTGTGAGCTTATGAATGAGTGTCATTTTTAGTCACTTAATTTGTGGTAATTTGTACATAGCAGTAGAAAACTAATACATCCGATCCACTAAGTTCAAATATCAGATGTATTCACTGGTACTCCATCAGCAAGTGGAAACATGTCCTGTTGGCTTAAGTAAGCATGAGTAAGTCACTGTAACTTCCAAGGCACTTGTTAGAGCTACAGTGCAACCTATCTCTTTCCGTTCCACCTATGGCCTCATGGAGGGTTTATCAATGATTTGCTGATGAAAAAAGTACATTGGGACCTTATTTATAGAAGGTTTCGTATGTTATGTTGACACCAACCTGAATTATAGGCATTATAGTCCTGCTCAGGGGTGGCCAGGAAAGACTGGGGGATAGGAAGAATGGAAATACTCCTAATGAGCTGAACACCTATATATTCAGTTTGTGTTGAAGGAACAATGGCCAAAGGTGTGGAATTATATCTGTTTGTGGAGAAGGGCTAATTTGGCTAAGTGGCCACTGTCCTGGAAAAACAAGATTAGAGAACTGTTGCCAAAATGAATATGAAGAAGAGATACATGGTTGGAATTCTCATGTGCATACACATGATGCTCCTGTGCATACAAATACCCACCAGAGGAGGGGTGGCTGGGTGGCTCAGTCTGTCAAGCATCTGACTATTGATTTCTGCTCAGGTCTTGATCTCAGGGATGTATGATTGAGCTCCTCTTTGGACTCTGCGCTGGGTGTGGAGCTTGCTCAAGAGTATCTCTCTCACTCACCCTCTGCACCTCCCCCCTCTAAAAAACAAACAAACAAACCCCACCACCACCACCAAAACCCCCACGTGCCCACCAGAGGATATCTACTCATAGAGTATCACAGTATTCAAGTAAATAAGATGACCCATCCTATGAATGTCAAGCATCCTCTTTCCTCAATCATACTTTTGCTTGTTCAGGGGGCTCATTAACAAAATGTTTATGATGGCAGGAAGAGGGGTTAGCTATAGATAAATAAAGTGCACATCCATTCACCAAGTCAGCTAAGGTTATTGCCACTGATGAATGCCCAACTTACCAATGGTAGAGGCCAGTGCTAAGCTCCTGATATGACACTGTTTCCTGGGAGGTCAGCCAGTCTCTAGATGGCAGTTAATTACATTTGGCCTCTTCCATTTTGAAGAAAGCCATCATATGTTCTCATTGGGGTAGCACTAAGTCTGAGTATAGATTTACCTTTTCTATCCACAGTGCTTCTGCCAGCACCACCATGTACTGACTTTCTAAATACTGTGTTTACTGCCATGTCTGACAAAGTAATATTTTTATAGGAAAAGTAGTGATAAATGAGCTTTAACCCAGAGGATAAACAAGTTGTATCATGTACAAAATCAACCATTGTAATGGAAGAAAGGAATAACCTATTAAAGACACAGTAGCAGTCTTAGTTGCATGATAGCAAATTGCAATATTGTGGTAAAGTCTTAAAGATGCCCTATATGCTTAGAACCAATGATTGGTGTGGTATGGGAGTGGAGGCATCTCCTGTCACTAATAGCCTGTTTGTGAACATTTTGTGTTCTATTCCCATGGCTATGGGCTCTGATGTCTTAAATATGCAGAAGAATGTTTTCACTAGAAGAGATAATGACAATCCTCTTGTGATGCAGGCTGGCTGGGTCTGAGGACCCAGAATGGGTAATGGGTCCCACAGGACCAGTCAACAGTGTTCTGGGCTTCACACTGCATAGAAATCAAACATGAGTCAAAAAGTGAGAACAGAGTTTATTAAAGAAAATACAGATATGGACAGAGGATCCAGGAGACTCAGAAAGGAAAAAGAGTAAGTCTTGTCTTTGCTAGGGTCCTAGGGTTTTTATTGAGGACAGTGGTCTGGTATACATGTCTTCCCAAGTATCCAGGAATAAAGAAGAGTAGGTGTCTTCCATAAGTCACTTATACCCTAGAGCCAGGGGTCTTGATGAATCAGGGATCTTGGAAACATCCATGATGACCCTCTCCAGTCACTCCATTGATGTTTTTTATTATGTTAGAAGGCCCCAAAGAAATCATTAAATCCTTGACCTTTACAAGAATAGCATGTTATCTGTTCTGTAAGGTATATGTAAGGTAGGGGTGTAGGTCCTACAAGAATAAAATCAGAAAAAGGAGAAAACTAAACTAAACTAAACCAAACAAACAAAAAAACAAAAACAAAAAAACCCAACCCACACCAAAACAGCAGTTTTTCATGGGGTCCCTTTAGTTTCTCTGTCTCTTTTGGACAGGAAGTTGTGGCTGCCATGTAGCCACTTCTGTCTTCTCACGTCATTGAACCATCAAACAAGAGAGTTAAACTACCTTGTAGAGTGATTAAACCTGATTTTAAAGGTGAAATTGGTTAGTGAGGATAGGACTGCTAGGTAAAAAACAGGTTGTCCAATTAAATGTGAATTTCAGAGAAATGATAAATGCCATATTTGGGATACATTTGCATTCAATAATGATTTGTTTATCGAAATTCACATTTAACTGGTTATCCCGTGTTTTTATTTTCTAAATCTGGCAACTTTCACTGGGTTTAAGGTAATGTTTTTCTGGAACCCAGGGAATTCTCAGTCAGCTGCTCTTGAACATCCTTTTTTCCCCTTTCTAATCATTTTAGTTCACATCCTCACCACCAAACAATTGCTATAGCCATGACAAAACTGCCTGGCTTTGGTTTTTCCTATACAGTCTTATATACCAAGAATAGAAAAGTCAACCTAAAATAGCTAACATACCATATCATTCCTCTGCTCAGAAAGCATCAAGGACTCTTCTTTGCTACAGAGATAAAGTTCAAACTCCTAAGCGTCGAATTCAAAGCCTTTCATCCTTCATGCTCTTTTCCCACAACATCCTTAAGTGAACTCCTTAATCCAACTAGGGATATTTTCTTCACTGATGCATGTTTTCTCACATGAACTTATATAAATCGGAGATTTAAAGTTCCCCATTTTTAAAGTTTCTCTTACTATTCAAATGATTAAAAATAACTCCCTGTGAAATAATACAGTAAGATAATGTAGATTTGTGCTTATTTCTCTACATATTTCCCCCTAAATTAAAAGAAATCGCTTTCCTTGGGATCACATTAAACTTTTGAAATATTTTAGATTATATAAGATTAGATTAATATTTAGATTATATTTTAGGTTATATTATATATTATTCATATAGAGAGAGATTACATAAATCTATTTTGATTATATAAGGGGAAGGTGAGGGTGAGGGAAGGGACAGTTGCAACTGGGCGAAAGCTGTGACCATAAGACTTCAAGCACTCAAAGGTTAGGCAGAAGGGTTTTTCTTTTATAGAGAAGAGTAAACGAGGCTAGAAAAAAAGAATGTGGGGAAGTGGGATGAAAGTGTGACAGACAGTAGATCACAGACTGTTTCACTCAGAGGCCAGCTTATTCTCAGAAGTGGCTGTTAAAGCAAATTTGTATATTGGCCACAGCTGAGGCACCTGGGGAAGGAGAGAAGCTTAAGCAACGTTTGGTTAACAAGCATTTTGTTCCCAGTGATCAGTGGAAACAAGCAGTTCAGCTAATCATTTATGACACAAGGTTCTGTGTCTGGTCTTATCATAGGTAGACAAGGGGAACATTTGTAAGTCTTATCTAGGTCATAAGGTAAGGATGGTTCTTTGCAGTAAGCTTTTTTTTTCTGGAACACAAAAGGGTATGGGAGTAGGGTTGGGGGAGATTTCATAACCATCCCTGTTTTTCAGGAGTAGAGGGCTCAGGTAAGATTCAACTTTTTTTTTTTTTTTTTTATATTATGTTAGTCACCCTACAGTACGTCATTAATTTTGACATAGTGTTCCAAGATTCATTGTTTACATATAACACCCAGTGCTCCATGCAATACATGTCCTCCTTAATACCCATCACTGACCAACCCATCCCTCCATCCCCCCTCCCCTCTAAAACCCTCAGTTTGTTTCTTGGAGTCCACAGTCTCTCATTATTAGGATCCAGTTGTGGGCCTGGCTGTTGCCCCACACCCACAAGTTGAGGGAGCAGATCAGCAACAGGGTGTGGGGCTACAGTGACGCCTGGTATCCTACACTACCCTTTCTGAGGAAAATGCCTGTTGTTTCCTTTTTGCCTGAGAGGAAAGTTCTCTTGTGGCCAACCTTACAGTGAAAGGAATTCTGGGAAATATGGTTTCAGCTTGGTAAATTGACACAATACAAAATGAACCTAGTGAATAAAATTGAAAACAAAGAAACTCAAAAAACAAAATAAACAAAAAAAATCAGTGTGATTTTGAACAGCTTGAACCATGAGGATAAATATATCCTGGTAAGGAGGTCCCAGTTATATATGGATTAGAAAATCATAGTAGATAGGGTGATATGTGGATAAAAATCGCCATTTATTTCAGAAGCATCTTTGATCTAATTAAGCACAATGTCTTTGCTGTGCCTATGGTACTTACACCTAATCTTGTTAATAGTTATCACCTTCTATTGTAATTACTTTTTGGTGGAATGGGTCTTCCAAAATTGACTTGGATCCCCAAAATCAGAAAATTGTTGCTTTGTTTCTTCACTTGCAAATAAGAGTATGCTCTACCCATACAAGGAGTTCATTATAGGCTTGCTGGAAACAATGGTTGAATGAGGTAGTGACTTCTGGAAGGTGGACATTGAATTCAGGACTTGAACAAAAATATCATGACAGAGGAAATAAACAAGTTACATAAAAAAATGAATATTACCTTAGTTTTTGGTGTGACTCAGCCTCCTGACCAAAAGATAAGCTTGTACTGGTATTCTGAGTGTGTCAGTGAGAAGTTTACAGAGCCACAGTCAACCAGCGCAATTGCTTTGTTACCAATGGTTACAGTTTATCAAACTCTTTTAAGTCAGATCACTGAAGTAGATGTCTTTTCAGGATGGAATTTTTTCAGCATTTATTCTTTTGGTGCTTTCTATTTCATTTTGTTAATAAGTACTATACCCAGAGAAAAGTAGTTCATACACATAGCCGCGTGTTTTTTGGAGCACCAGGATGACACAGTGCATCTGTAGTATGTATGAGCCATATTAGAATCACTGCTTTTTTCTCATCCTGAGCCTGACACTGCCTCTGCCTTACTCAAAATGCTATCCAGCAGGCTCCGGTTCTGAACCTGATAGAACCCAGACAAACTTCATTCTCCCTTTCACCTTACCCTAAAAACCTTATTGTACTTATCTCTGATATTTCCATCCCTATCATCCTCCTACCCACTGTTCTTCTCTCATGCAGACCCCTTAGAAGCTTCCTGGTTCTCACCACTTTTTTAAAGAGAATCAGCTGTCCTACACTCTTTTTTTTTTTTTTAAAGATTTTGTTTATTTATTTGACAGAGATCACAAGTAGGCAGAGAGGCAGGCAGAGAGAGAGGAGGAGGCAGGTTCCCTGTTGAGCAGAGAGCCCGATGTGGGGCTTGATCCCAGGACACTGGGACCATGACCTGAGCCGAAGGCAGAGGCTTTAACCCACTGAGCCACCCAGGCGCCCCAGCTGTCCTACACTCTTAAATGCATTGATAGTAACCAAAAATATGATAAAGGCTCTGTTTGTATCTAAATCGTGTTTTCTTCCCAAGTCCCTAACATTCTGCCCCAACCACATTCTGCCCCAACCATTTAGCCCATTCCAGTCATTGTTTCCAGTTAATTCAGTATCACTGGACTCCATGCCAGTATACTATTCCCATAGTATTTCTTTTTTTTTTTAATATTTTATTATTTATTTGACAGAGATCATAAGTAGGCAGAGAGGCAGGCAGAGAGAGAGAGGAGGAAGCAGGCTCCCTGCCGAGCAGAGAACCCGATGTGGGACTCGATCCCAGGACCCTGAGATCATGACCTGAGCCGAAGGCAGAGGCTTTAACCCACTGAGCCACCCAGG
>NW_019154105.1:22169747-22237324 GCF_002288905.1 Enhydra lutris kenyoni | reverse complement strand
TGCCCCTCCATAGTATTTCTGATAATAAATTACAATTAAGCATTTAATTTATTTGGCAAATGGCAATAGTGATCCCTAGGCTGCAGGCTCTTTTAAAAGCGATTTTAAGGATGAATCGTGGAAAGCTCACAAACACTGTATGAGGATGTTATGGTTATCTTCATTTTATAGATGAAAAAACTAAAACCCAGAAAGTGTACATAACTTCTCCATTATAGCTCCTAAGGGTCAAACTCAGTACTGAAATCTGAGAAGTCTGGTTCCAGACACCAAACTCTTTACCTCTATACAAGGCTGTCCTCTGTGATAATGGAATGAAAACGATAAAATTAAAAAAAAAAAAAAAGTCAGTTATAGGAAATGACAAAAACTGAAAGGCAGATAAAGACCCGCAAAGATGAACAATGACACAGAATGATTGTAATCAGGGAAGAAAAAGAGAAGGAAAGAATGGAGAATAATAGAAATGCATATACTCAGAGAGGCAGAAACAGGCTGTCACAAAGACAGCAGCCTCGAGGGAGACATTCAAGTTTGAAAAGAAGTAAACAGCTTAAACAACTGTTAGACGTATCAAAACAACTAAACATAGATAAAGCAGCTCACATTTAGACAAATGTAATCTATGAATAAGAATGATGAGGAATAATTTAAAACAAAATGTGGAGAAAGAATCTTAAAATGAGTAGCTTAGCAACAGTAGGCCAGTGACACATTTAAGAAATAGTGGCAATATTCGTTGTTTGTGGGGAGACTCTAAAATTTTTCTTTTTTTAAGTTGCTTGGTGGCACGTATGCTAACTAAACTTGGAAAGAGACATGATTTAGAACTGAGTGAGCTGTGGTCCCTAAATTGCCCGTGCAAGAGTCATTCCAGTGACACCCTCCGTGTGCTGATTTTAGACCAGAAAAATGTACAGACTTCTTTTAGGTCACGGTGCTAGTTTGAAACTTGGGAACGAGTAGACCTGTAGCAAGTCTCCACAGAGGAAGTGTTCTGGTTCCCTCTTCAGAGCAGGGGGAACACATGTATAAACTGTGTTGGAGGGTGGTCTGGGATTTCCATATTTCCCCACATGTTCCGTTGCTGAAGTGTGGGTGGGACTGCTGTGAAGCCTCGGTGTCACCAAGCTGGCAGCCTGTGCTACTACCCGTTGTCAGGTGTGGTCTTTGTTCTATAGACAGCACAGAAGGAATGGGCGGAGATGACTGCTTATTTTCCCAGACAGGCCGTTGTGTCCCTCTATAACTGAAGTCTTTGCTCGGCAAGTTACTTAAGCTCCTTCATTCATGCACTTGAACACGAACCAACAATTTTCTTCACAACTTTTTTGGCGTATAATTGAAGTACAGCAGATTACATACAGTTGATCCTTATCTGCGATCCCATGTTTGTGAATTCACCTACTTGCTGAAATTTGTTTGTTACCCCCAAATCAATAGTCATGGCACTTTTACAATCATTCTCAGACAGGGAGAAGACAGAAAAGAATTTGAAAAATTCTCTGTTTTTATGTTTCGTCCTCCTATAGACAGACCCTTTGGGCAGGTCTTTTCAGTAAAACTTTATTCACATTTTTGTGCTTTTTGTTAGTGATTTTACTGTTTAAAATGGTCTCCCAAGCCGAATGTTGAAGTGCTATCAATCTAGTGGTCCTAAGCGCTGAGAAGGCTGTGATGTGCCTAGCCAAGAAAATAGGTAGTTTAGGTAAGGGTTGTTGAGGCCTGAGTTCTAGAGTTTCTGACTCTGAGTTCAGAGTTCAGTGTTCAACAACACAGTACATCCCAAAGACGAAGAGGAAATTTGTCAGTCTGTATGTGAGGCTGCTCCAGAAAGTACTAAAGTAACGTCTATAGATGAAGCTATGGGAAATGTGGGAAAGCAGCTACATTTGTAGATTCATGAGACGATAACTGACTGAAAAAGGCATAGCGGACTGTAGTATGGTGAGGCTGAAAGCCAAAGAAATTTATGTCAGGAAAATCTTAAACCCTCCTTGACTAGTGCTGTCTGGCTTCTGTGTTTCAAAAGGCCAAATCATGTGTTAAAATAATTAAAGAAGACAATTTAGGTGACAGAAACAAACATTAGTTAACACTTCATGAAGTGGCACTTTCCATTCCCAGGAGTTCAGAGAACTCTAAAGTAAGAGAAAAGGATTTCTAGCTTTTATAAGAGTCAAGCAGGAAATAAGGAAATACTCAGCTTAAGTTGATTGGCTGGGGTTACATCTCTGATCTTACTTACAGAGATCAAAAAACAAGGAAACTGAGTCTAGAGCCCAGAGTTGGCTTGATGTTTGGGGCCTCGCTGACAGATACACTGTGCTCTGGTTTAATGGAGGAGTGTTCCCTAAAGTTTCAGGTTGCTGAGTGCCGATGTGGTACCCTGAGGAAGGAAGGAGTGGCTCCACCTGGGGGCTAGAAATTTATGTCAACATGTGGAAAATATTGAACTTGTGTATGACATGTGGAAAATATTGAACTTGTGTATGACGTAAGTTCGACGGATGAAGAGGCTGTGGAAGAATTTTAAAAATACCTGCTAAGTGGTAAGGTGGAAGAACAGATTTTCAGCGCTGAGGTGACAGGCTTATTTTACAAGAATGTTGGCAAATAAACCTATATAATGCAAATAGAATCTTGTTTGACAAAAGTGTTGTGACCAGAGGCTCACACGAACGTAATCTTTATTTCCCCAAGAGCAATAGTTGCATATTCTCTATTTCAGTGTTTGTGACAACTGTATAGAACATTAACTACTATGAAGAACAAGGTTTGACTGTATTTAAAATATAGAAATTGGTCAATTCTCATATGTACACACAAATAGGTATATATATGTGTATATACATACATATGTGTGTATATGTATGTATACATACAGGTGTGTATATCTGTATGTATTTATATCTGAGAAATGATCACAAGATAATAAACATTTTCATTATAATCAAAAGTTTACTTGTGCTTTTTTAAAAAATATTTTATTTGAGAGAGAGAGTATGAGTGGGGAGAGGAGCAGAGGGACAAGCAGACTCCCCACTGAGTACAGAGCCCAATAGGGAGCTCTATCCCAGGACCCAGAGATCATGACCTGAACCAAAGTCGGATGCTTAACTGACTAGGCCACCAAGGCACTCCTCTTGTGCCCTTTTGTAATTCATCCCTCCCTTCACAATCCTCCCATCTCCAATCACTGAATTGTTTTCTGAATCTACAATTTAATTTGTTCTAGAATTTTATATAAATGTAATATACTTAAACAAAAATCTGGCTGCTTTTACTCAGCATTATGGTTTTGAGATTTTGTCTATGCTCTTGTGTACATCAATAGTTCATTCCTTTTTAATTGCTGAGCACTGTTCTAGAGAATTATTATACCTAATTCTTTGTTCCTATGTATAAAGGGACATTTATATTTATTCAATATTTGGCTATTACAACCAAAGCTGCTAACAATATTTTTATATAAATGTTTTGTGGACATAATGTATTAGTATCCTTTGGTTAGATAGCTGGGAATGTTATGGCTGGGTCAAGTAGGTTTGATTTTTAAGAATTAATTTTAGCCATTGGTATCTCATTGTGGTTTCTGTGATAATTTATACTGTTGAACATTTTTCATGTACTTTTTTGGTCATATACACTCTTTTCTAAGGTGACTGTTCAAATATTTAGGTTTTTAATTTGATTGTTTATTTTTATTATTAAAGTTTAAGATTTCTTTATATATTCCAGTTACGTTTCCTTTGTCAGACCCATGCATTGTGAATATTTTTCTCTGAGTATGTGGCTTGCCTCTTTGTTTTCCAAATGTTTTCTTTCAGTGAGCAAAAGTTTTAAATTTTGATCCAGTTCAATTTATCTGTTTCCTTTTATGTTTTGATTTCTTAAGTTTTCTGTAAGAAATCTTTACCTACACCTGTGCTTCTAGAGGGCCATCTCTCTGTCTCTTCACATAGTCTTCCCTCTGTGTATATCTACGTCCAAATTTCCTCTTCCTATAAGGATACCAGTCATGTTGGATTAGACCCCAGCTTAGTGATCTTATTTTACTTTAATTACCTATTTATTTTTTTAAAGATTTATTAGAGATGGAGAGAGAAAGCAGGTGGAGGGGGATAAAAGTGGGGGAGGGAATCCTCAAGCAGACTCCCCACTGAGCATGGAGTGTGATGTGGAGCTCAATCCCAGGATCCTGAGATCATGACCTGAGCCAAAATCAAGAGTCAGCTGCTTAATGGACTGAGCCACCCAGATGCTCCTTAATTATTTATTTAAAGACCTCATGTATAAATAGTTACATTCTGGGGCCCTAGGGGTTAGGATGTAACTTCAGTATGTGAATTTTAGGGGGACAATATATGAATTTTAGGAGGACACAATTCAACCTATAATAAAATGTATCATTTTTCCAGCTGTTTTAAATTTTTTTATTTATGTTTTAATGCAGCAAGTTGATGATAATGTGCCTGTGTTTGTTGTTGTTTGTTTGTTTTGTTTTATTAGTTTAATTCTGTTTAGTATTCACTTACCTTTATGTCTTTCATCACATTGGAGAAAATTTTGGTGATTATTTCTTCAAATATTTTTTTGTGCCAGTCTCTTTCTCCTCTCCTAATACTTTAATTTTTTTAGGTTAAGACTTCTGATATTTTTTCAAAGTTCTTTAGCCTTTATTAATTTTTATTTCCAGTATTTTTTCTCTTTTCTTCAGATTGGATAATTCTACTGACTATCTTCAAGTTAATTTCTTCTCCATTCTGTCTGGCCCATCTAGTAAGGTGTTTTTATTTGTTTGCTTTACTTTAGTTATTGCATTTTCTACTTCTTACAGTTACCATGTGGATTTTTGTTAGAAGATATTTATTTGCCTTTTATTTATCTCAGGAGGATAGTGAAAATAACTGCTTTAAAATCTGTGTCAGATGATTTGTTCTACCTGTGTGATCTCAAGGTTGGTATTCGCTGATAATCTTCTCCCTTGAAAATTTTTCAGATTTTCCTGATTTCCTTATATGCTGAGTAATTTTGAGTTTTGTCCTGAACATTGTGAATGTTGCAGTCTGTAGACTATGAGTTGTGTTACAGTCCTCTAGATAATACTGATGTGTTTGTTTTAGCAGGCAATCAGTCCAGTTAGGTTTAGACCTTAAGTTCCCATTGCCTTCTGTGGGTAGTGGTTTAAATCTCTAAGGCACTGCTGGGCTACTTATGTCTTTCCTGCACATACCTGTAGTTCAGGGGTTAGTCTGAGCCCTGTGTGGTGGTTCAAATCTCAGTCTGTTTCTCCAAGCTTTGCTACACTGGTTTGGTTTATTTACACACAGACTTAGCTCAGAGGTGAATCTGAGTCTTGTGAGGATTCATGCACATAATTAGTGGGTTCTCTTGTGCCTCTTCCATGGAGAATGTTTTCCTCATCCTCCAACCTACAGAGGCTGCTTTGCCTGGCCTAAATTTATCTGTGAAGAACCAAAGATGATTTTTACAGCTTTTATAAACTTTACCCTAACACAAAAGTGTAAAATAAGAAAAAGGAAAAGTTATTTTACATTGGGTTTATTTTAACCAAGTCCGTTGTCCCTTATGTTGAATAGTCCTAACTTTTAGCCATAGCTTAAATAATTTGAGCATTTTTTCACTTCAGATTTAGATATTTTTGTGATTTACTATTATGTAGTGGTAGATTTTGGATTAATATTTTTATTTAAAAGTTATTTTCAGCATATTTGGACATCAAACCCCACAAATCTTGATACCTTAGGAGTGACCATGTAGACAGAAGAGTCAAGTGAATATATGATTTTCATATGAAGCCTTTTCTAATATGGAGAAATAACCATTTTTACAGAGTGTTAGGGATACATACTTTCTAGGGTGCCTGACTGACTTCCAAGGCCTGGAACAGTAACAACAGGGCCAGAATGCATTGGGTGCTGTGTACAGTCACCCCATGAGGATGTTTCGTGGTGGTGGGACTCCCTCCACAGAATCTCGTAAGTTCCTCTGGCCATCTCTACCAGAACTACTAAGTGCATCATGTGGAAATTATGGTTCACATATTTCTTTTCCACACTAAGTTCCTTAAGGGAGCTTTTGTTATTCATTTTTATACACTCAAAAGTTAACACAACGTTTGGCATAGTGCAGACATACTTTAAGTATTTGTTAAACTGGGGCAAAATGATTGAGAAATAACAAGAACACTTCCCATACTTTGGGATTTATTCACATATTTTCCTGTCCAAATACCACTTTCACAAATGACTGTTAATGATTATATTGAATAAGTGGGAACTTAATTAAGTGAAATCATAAAGTAAGATTCCTTTTCTCTGTAATTATTCCTGCACATCGACTAGGCTTTTTTTCTCCAGGCTCTGGAACAGATCTTAATCAGTCCTTATAGATTTTTCCAGTTATTCCTAGACAGTTAAAAAGTTCCTGGCAAATGTGCCTAACAATGTTACTTCAGTGAAGAACATATCACATTGCCTCTGTGAATTTAAACACTTGGGACATAATTTGAATACACGTACTTCATTCAGTCTAGGAAGCCTGCACTGAGTTAAGGGAATGAGCATGGTCAATTTGGTAAGCTCTCCCTGTTTCTCCCTCTTACTTGTCTTGTGACCATTCTTGGATTGGAACAGAAGGGAGAGGAGTAGGGGGCATAACGATCTACTTTAACAAATACAATTTCTACCTGACATTGTGTGTTCAAGTTCAACACTAAATCTTTCTCTCTTGAGATAGTCTGATGATTTTCTTTGAGATTTCAAAGACTGTAGCCTGGCTTGCATTAGGTAATGCCTCTTCATTGTTGGGGGCTGTGGGATAATGCCTTCAGCCTCGTCATCCAACAATACATCTCCAGTGTCTCTTTGCTGAGGAGGGTCTCTTTGATAGAGTCTCTTTGAAAAGTGACCCTAAAGGTAGCTACCACTTGCATGATCTCATCTGAACTATGGAAGATACTCCTTCACTGTATCAGGAATGGCAATATAGCTTGTTTCCAATATGGTCATCTTGTGACAGTTTTAGCTCCATTAGCTGGGGTTCTCCAGAGAAAACCAATAGGATATATATATATTCCTTATGATAAATATTTTATATATATCTACATATTATCTAAATCTAGGTGTATATAATATCTTATTATGTATATCTCCATATAAGCTGCAGACCCAGGAGAGCTGGTGATTTCATTCCAGCCCAGTCTAAACGCCTGAGAACCAGCAGAGCTAATGGTGTAAATTCTAGTCCAAAAAGCTTGAGACCTAAGAAGAAACAAGTTTCAGTTTGAGTCTAAAGGCATAAAGAGACTGATGTTCAAGGGTGCCTGGGTGGCTTGGTTGGTTACGTGTCTACCTTTGGCTCAGGTAGGAATCCTCATGGTCTTGGGATTGAGAGCCCTGCAGTGGGTTCCCTACATAGCAGGGAGACTGCTTCTCCCTTTCTCTGCTCATGTTCTCCCTTTCTCTCTCAAACAAAAAAAGTAAAAACAAAACAAAACAAAAAAAAAACTGATGTTCAAACTCAAATGGTCAGGTAGGAGTTCTTTCTTACTTATGGGAATGTCAGCCATTTTATTCCATTCAGGTCTTCAGATTAGATGAGGGCTACCCATAAGAGGGAGGGCAATTGGCTTTATTCATTCTACGCATTCAAATGGTAATCTCATCCAAAAAACCCTCACAGATACATCTAGAAAAACATTTGGCTAAATATCTGGATGTTTCCTGGCTCTGTCAAACAGACACTTTTTTATAAAAGCATATTTTATGTTAGCTATGTCTTTTTGTCAGTTTGGAAGGCCTTCTCTTATTTTGTTCTTGACCTTTGGGGGCTTTAGCAGAAACTTTAGAAAGAAAAATCTTGTAAAATTGTTACTCTATGTTTCATATTCTTTAGAATTTACTATGTTTATACCCTATTTCTAAAAATTTCTGAGTTCATTTTAACTAACCCCATGTTGTAAAATTTGAGATTTATGAACATACATTCTAAGAAGGCCAAACCATTAGAGAGCAATGTTACCTTGAATGTTGCTCTCTATTTAGGAAACATTAAATTTTGATAGAATGTCAACGGAGGGGAGATTTTTAAAATGATTATCTTAAAGCATGAATATGATCCTATTTTACTACTCAAAAAGGAAGAAAATGAATGAATATATCCTTTTGATTACTGTCATTAATATGGAACCCATATTTTCTTCCAGATCCCAGAGGAACTTGCTTGGATGAATGAATTTGATAATGATAAAGTAGACATAGCACAATTCAGAAGACATTTCTGTTAACCTCTTATATCTAAAGGGTAACACTTAGAGATTTCTGGTGTCTCTGTAAATGTAGATGTCTGGGAGTTAAAAGCTGAAACAAAACAGGCAAAGAAGAATAATGAATAAAATATTATTTTTGTGGTGCGACAGTATAAATCAACATTCTGTCAGAACTTTGTTAGCACATAACTGATTTATCCTCAGCTTTAAAGAATAACAATGATTCTAAAAATAGATAGCTGTGTGAAACCTCTAATTTGGTCTCACGATGCCATTAAGATATGATCAGTGTATAGTTAGAACATGGAGATTTAAGTGTGCTTTCCTCACTAAGATAAACATATTGATGATACATACTTCGGTTGACAGCTTATACATTTCTTAAGGAAAACCAGTAAGTTGGAAACATAAACAATGCCTGAAAATTAACATTTGCACCCAGAATAATTCCTCATTAGGATTCCTAAATTTGTGAACCTTGTCATAGTCTAGCTTTACCCAGGAAGCTTAGTGAAATCCTACATGTAAAACACATTCACGGGGGCTGTAGTTTGTCAGATGGTCTCACATTCTTCTCCTCACAGTGCACAGACTTCTGTAAACATGCAGTCTTCATAGATTCTTTTTGTTAAGAGCTATTGGAAGCAGAAGTCTATTCTGTCTGCTAAGTGTGAGGAACGGAGATTCAGGTTCTGGCTCAGTTAAGCTGTCAACAAAAGGCAATGATTGGGCTCATGTCCAATTTTCTAGTATTGACCTGGTTCTTAGGAATCCTAATAAAGTACAAATGACAACTACAGCAAAAGGCATGCTTTGGACACCTTCATGTTTTATGAGGCCCCATATCAGTTTTCTGCGGTAACATAAAATAATTGCTTTATTACCTGTGATGCGTTAGCACCAGGCTCCTGATGACTAACAGACTCCCAACCCCAAGGCATTACACAGCCGTAGAAATCAGGCCCTCAGACTTCAGTATTCAGAACTCGCATGAGCCACTTTTACAAAGGGTCCAAACACAGGTGGGATTTGTGTAGATATTTCAAATGACATTCTTAATAAAACCTTTTAATTCAAACTGGAAACAGTTTAATTTTCTCTTAGAAGCTTGGGGTGAGAAATGGTAGCAAGTTTTTTGGGTTTTGGGGGTTTTTTTTTTTTTTGGTTTTTTAGTTAACTCTCTCCCTTCAGGGAAGACTGACTTTAAAAGAAAGTGTATAAGTTTCCAACTGTCTCTTCATGTTTCTTTAAACTTTACATTCCCTCTGTTTAAGAGGTAATTGTTGGGGCACCTGGGTGGCTCAGTGGGTTAAAGCCTCTGCCTTCGACTCAGGTCATGGTCTAAGGGTCCTGGGATAGAGCCCTGCATTGGGCTCTCTGCTCAGCGGAGAGCCTGCATCCTCCTCTCTCTCTCTCTGCCTGCCTCTCTGCCTACTTGTGATCTGTCTGTCAGATAAATAAATAAAATCGTTAAAAAAAATATGTAATTGTTCAGGGTTTTTTGTTTTGTTTTGTTTTTGTTGTTGTTTTGTAAACTGAATGTCAGCTAAATTCGTTCAGTTGCTTGAGCTTGAAGTACAAATCAGGAATGCCTAACCCATGTACTATGCAGACTCTAATAAATTTCTGTAGATTTCTAAGGGATCATAGCCTTGTCATCCATTCTGGCTCTGACTTCTTACATATACTGAACTCTTAATTATTGAGTAAGGGACAAGCAGGGCTAGGTAGGGAGAGGTAGGTAGGGGGTTCAGTGATCAGGCCCATGGAAATCCCCAAAACTGTGGAGGTGTAAGAAAACCAGAGATAAAGGAACAAACCAGATGGTCCTGTCCTGAGGTGAGGTCTTGTTATAATAGCTACTTGTGACCAACAAAGAATTATCGGTCCCTAAAAAGAAAGTAAGCCATTGAAGGTGTTATCACTAGTCCTTACTCAATGATGCTATCAATAGAGATGTTAAAAGGATTTAAGTTCCCCAGTTAGCCTTCAATAAAAGACTAATCCTAAAGGCCCTCAGTGGCAACCCTCTTGGGACCCCTCTCACCCCTGAGAGCTTTTTCTGTAACCTCACTTAATAAAACTCTATCGCTTTACTTGCTTTCTTTCATCCACAAGATTCATTCTTCAACTCTGTGAGAGAAGAATCTCGCTCTCCCACTTCGTTATCATTTCTAGTCCCTTCTGTGCACATCACCCTGAACTGGACTGATAATCTCTTTTCCTTAATTTCCCACAAATGACCCAGACACATAATTTATAGGTATAATAGACTCTACTGAGATTTTAGGGCAATGGAATGAATTCTGTGTTTCATCTCTGCAAATTGTCTTATCCTAAAAAAAAAAAACCATTGTTAACTTTGCTACTCGAAATTTTTCACTGGCCATGATTTACTATTGGTATTTTTTTTTTTAAAAGATTTTATTGATTTGAGAGAAAGAGCACAAGCAGGAGGAACAGGAGAGGGAGAAGGAGAAGCAGGCTCCCCACTGAGCAGTGAGCCTGAAACGGGGCTTGATCTCAGGATTCTGGGATCATGACCTGCGCAGGATGTGGGCACTCAATCCGCTGAGCCACCCAGGCATCCCTATGATTTATTGTTAAACCATGGCAAAGCATCTCTTTCCCATGCTGCTTTCCCCATGGTTACCCCTTTCATAGTTCCTTCTAGCTTCTGGTGTATATCTTTTGAAAGATTGCTGAAAAACCTGGTTTTACCCTTTCAATTTAGTTTTCCTCACCCTTAACTTTTCTCTGGGACTCTACTTTATATCCAAAGACTCATTAATGTCTGTGGTAAAACCAGCTGTCATTCTTTGTCTTGTCCTTACAGACTCAAATGTTGGATAATCTTTTCTTTCTCATTCCCCTTCAGTTTTAAGTTAGAAGAAATATGGAAAATTATTTTTCCTCCTCTGGAAATTAAGCATTCACCCTCAAGGATGGATATGACTATATTTTGTCAGCTTTGAGTTTAAATTATGAAAGATCATGGTATATTTGAAGCTTAGCTTGGATTTTCTATTTTCTTCTAGTAAAAAATAAATACTGTTATTGTAAGAGTGGGTTAGCACAAGTACCACCATCTTAGCTTGGGCAGCCATCCCAGGCCCAAGGGTTGAACTTTCCCCTACTTTACTTTAGTTCCAGGGACCCCCACCCTGCTTTAGTTCCAAGAAAGTATCCCACCCTGCAACACCCCGGCCACAGCTAATTAGCTTAAACCACCAGGGCGGCTAGGCGGTTGCACCACGGGGACCAGATGTTGAAAAGAGCTTATCTTACTAAAACCACCAGGGGGGCGCAAGCCAAAAGTATGTATGGTCCCTGAAGTGATGGAAAATTACTGTGAGTTAGATATTTAAAAAAAAAAAATGCTATATAAACCCTTGGCTTTGAGTGCTCGGGGTCCTTTTTGAAACCCGCTGCGCCGGGCAGATACTTGGACCCCAGCTAGCTGGAAATAAACCACGCTGTGTGACTTGCATTATCGAGAGTGTTCTCTGTCTAATTGAGGGGTGGTCGACACCGTACCCTAACAGTTATAATCTTTTTTGGATTGGATTTTGTCAATGTGGGCATTTGAACTTTGCACTGGCAGGACATCTGGAAAAGGGAGAATTAGAAAAAGTTCTCCTAAAACTAACTAACTAACTAACTTTCTTTCTTTCTTTCTTTCTTTCTTTCTTTCTTTCTTTCTTTTAAGATTTTATTTATATATTTTGAGAGAAAGAGCACGAGCAGGGGGAGGGGCAGAGAGAGAGAGAGAATCTCAAGCCGACTCTGTGCTGAGAACAATCCTGACCCAGGGCCTCCTTGAGATCATGACCTGAGCCGAAATCAGGAGTGGAAATCTTAAGTGACTGAGCCACCCAGGCACCCCGTATTAAAACATTTTTTGATGATTCTATATTAAATATATTAGTCTTTTAGGTTCAATTGAGAACACATTTAAACACTACTGAATTATTTTCCAGTTGCTGGGAGAAAGAATTGCCTTCCCATGCAAAAATAGTTCCTGTGAATATTCCAAAACAAGCTAAAACATATGCTACTAGTCATTTTCTGAGCTGTTCTAAAAACTCTTTTTAATCATTGATTTCCAAGCCAAAGATTGAAGTACACTAGCACATGTGAAAGTATTGCGTATTCATGGTCACCTGGTGGCTCAGTCAGTGAGGCATCTGCCTTTGGCTCAGGTCATGATCCCAGAGTCCTGGGATGGCAGGGAGCCTGCTTCTCCTTCTCATTCTGCCCTTCCCCTCTGGTTGTGCTTGTATGCTCTCTCTCTCTCATTTGCTCTCAAATAAGTAAATAAAATCTTAAAAAAAAAAAAAGTATTGTAGATTCAGACCTCCAGGTGCTCAATAAATGTTCAGTGAATCAGAAAGACATGGAACTTCTCCACTTTGCTTCATGATTGGTTATGCAAGTTAATGATTTTTTTTGCTCATTTATTCATTTATTATTTCATTTCTTGTTCCTAAAATATTATTTTGAAAGATAACATAAATTAGAAATGAGAAAGAAGGGGGAAAGAACAAACAAAAAGTTAAGGGGCATAAAACAAAGAAATTAGGGGCAAGACCCAAAAGAATATAGGGGCAAGGAACAAAAGTGTACATATGCTGGAACTAGGGATATGACTTGAACAAAATAACAAAATATCCTACTGCAAAGTCATTTTAGATATGTTTACCAAGAAGTGGGTAAGAAAGGGTAATTTGAGGTAGCTCATTTGGCTTTGTTCACATAGGGCTAATTGAGCCATAATTTGCAGGCTTAATCCCAACAGGATGCCTGCAAATTTGTTCTGATTGTTATATCAAGGACACCCTGACATTAATTTAGAGAGGCTCTTTTGAAAATGGCATATGCTGAAGCTTAAAGAGAAGAGTGGAAAGAAAGCCTCCAAATATTTTCTTTTTCTGGAATAACTTCATGGTGCTCATATTTACCACTACAGAATACTAGCAACATTTTCTTTAGGAAAGCACAAGATATCACATGATAGAACTTTGTGTGATATAAAGTCTCTCTAAAATTCAGTGACTTCTGGGTAGAAATATGCTTTGATTTGTATGAAAAGAAAAGTTACTTTGCTCTCTGAAGTCTGTTGGTAGCCTTGAAGTGAGTTTGTGGTTTTTTTTCCCCTCTAAACCCCACTTAAATCGGCTTCCTAGAGTTTTGGAGCCAAAGAGAAGCTGTTGCTCAAATCAAGGAGGTAAAAGATTTGAGAGAAAAAAGAACTTAAGTATTTTTCACATATGCACTTGACTGATTGCTATAATAGGCAAAATTAAAAAATGCATTATATTAACTATCAATAGTTTAGGATTCATTGGTAATATAAAATGAAAAAAATAGGGTTTTATATGTGTATGTGTTAGTCTATACTTGATGAATTAAATGCTGACTGTATTTACATACTATAGAATGGATATATATATGATAAGCTATCATTTTAATTATTATTAAAGTGAACATTTTCATAGGGAACTACCCTAGAAGAATTTTGTATAAATTAAAATTTAATGTGCATATTTTCAAATATAACTGGGCTTTGACTTTTAAATATAAGTGTATCAGATAATATGTCTGATAACATATCAAGTCTTGTAGAAATACTTTGTAGTTAAAATACTGCTTCTTATAGGGATTATAATAAGTAAGAGTATGGGACGTTTGGGTGATTTCATGAATTGATGTAGAAAATAGCTTCCTTTACCTTTTTAAAAGACAGGACTGAGAATGGCATAAATCTTTAATGTTTTCTGTTCTGTTAACTTCAGGAAATGACCAAAATCCATCTCTGACTTCTCTTTTTAAGAAATTTTGCATCTTTGGGTCAAAGCCTGGATTCTGCAATTGCTAATATTTTAAAGTTGGCCAATTTCTATGACCTTTATGTGTATTTTCTCAATTTTACAATAGGGATGAAAATAGTACCTACCTGATGAGGTTACTACAGTGGGGATTAAATGATACCTGGGAATGCCTGAGAGAGTAAGTAGATGCATAAATGTTATTTTTATTACTTTATTACTTAAAATGAAAGATGAATTCATGTGAAGGATGAATTCCTTCACACACATGAGAAAATCTGGATCGTCCTAGGGTGCATCATGCTTTCCTTGCCCAGGGAAAGGGTGTAACCCAGCTGCAGAAGGAACCCCTTTTGGTTCCTGCCTGGTACACCTTACACCTTGTGAGACTGCAGAATGGAGTTTATTTTTTGGACCAAGACATTTTGATTTTAAAATTGTTGATTACTTACCTGTTCTAAATATGCCCGCTTTGTGTGAATATAACCAAACCTGCTCTGAAGAGAGTAACTTTGCTTTGTGTATCTATAACATGTTAATGAAAAGCCGCTGACCCTGTTTATCATTCCTAAAAATCTTTCCTCTGCCCTGCTCTCCTTCACCTTGAACACAAGTGATGCAGCTCATGTAATACATTCTTCAGTTTCTTTTTTTATAACCTGGTGCTTACATGGGGATTTATTTATTTTTATTTATTTATTTTTTTTTTTTAGTGTGAAATTCGCTAGAGCTCAATTAAACATTTAAAGCAAACAATTAAAATCCCCAAAGTTGTATAAACTGGTGTGCCTTGGACTCTGTTTTTAGGGATTGGATCATAGGCAGAGATAAAGAAGAATTTCATTGGGATTCTATTTCACCTAATAGCACAGCACTCTCAGTGGTAGGAAGAGCAGTGAAGGAAAGAAAAAATACATGCTATCCAATTCCAACTTTTATAAGCTTTAGTTTAAGTCAGCTAACATGGAGAATTTGCAATGACGTTGCTTTGAATTCTTATTTGTTTGTTTATTTACTTATTTTTATGTAAGTAACAAAAAGCCTGTATTTGTTTAGTATTTACTATTAAAATACTGACTCAAACTAGGAATTAATGATAATCTTAACATCCTCCAGAATTATTTAATAGAATAGAATTTAGAGCAAATAATAGATGCATCATTTTTCTGAAATAAATAAATCCTCTTTAATACTACATGGCATTTGGAAAGGTAGTATTTTTTGCCATTCATAAAGTATATGATAATTAGAATTTTTAAAACTACATATATACATTTTCATATATTTGAGAAATGCAATTACTTTTTAAATACTAATTAGATGAAATATACTGGGCAGATTTTGCTTTTTAATTACAAAGGAAAATACATTTCTAAATAGTTCTCTAGATTTTAGCCCAACATCAATTTTTATTCAGTTCTTTTTCTAGAAGGACAAATAATCTCATGAGTAGGTCCTTTAGATATTTGTTTTCAATAATACAAATATAAATTATTTTGTAATAATTATACTGGAAACTTCCTTAAGACAGATTTTTAAAAGGTACTATCATAAAACACAAGAACTTTATTTGGATACCCATATAAAATTCCAAGATACAAGTGTGATATTGAGAAACACTTTGATGGGGCAGTGTTAAAAATAACAGTGAAGGAGGTTTAATGAATGATAGAGGAAATCAATACATCCCATTTACACTGTTTCTGATATACAAGGGGGAGAAAAACTGCATAATATGCAAATACTGTCTAAGAGTAATAGATAACAGTGGATATTTGTATGATTTCTACAGCTGAAACAATGAAGCTTTCTCTTTTTGGTTTAACACACACCACACACACACACACACACACACACACACACACCCATCCTGTAGTATTTTTCCATTGTTTCTGTTATTCAGTGCTCCAGTGTTTCTCACCTTGGTTTTACCACCTTATCTCCCTTTGATCTATTTTTGACCTCAGCTCTAAATTGGCTAAAGCCCCTCACAGGAGTAACATTCTTTTTCTTTTTCTATTCTATTTCAGTTCTGCACACATTCTAGATTTCAGCAGCTTGACTTAGTTTCTCAGTGACTGACGTCTGTGTAGAATTGTGTCTTAACAGTCCTATGATAGTAAGGGTATAAGGTAGAATGTTTTAATGACCAAACAGGTAATTTCAAGGAGTATAAAACAGCTCTTTTTTAACTTCTACTTTGCCTTTTATATAAATATTTTGAAGTCATTTTGGCTCAACTGAATAATCTACATATGTGGGCCATGACCTAGAAAGCAGAATTTTAACATTGTGAACCAAGTATAACTTAATTGAAGAATTTATTATTCTGCCTAGGTGTTATCAGAAATTATAATTACCCGTAAAAAACTTAAATGATTATTTGGGGTAAGTATCACATGGAATTTGATTATAGCATATCCCTTACTTCCATTAAATATTTTAATTTATTTAGTTATGCAAAGATTCACTTTGAAAATAGTTTATCTTGGCAAAGCCATCAATGCCAGGCTGGTGGGGGGGGAGGGGCACCGAATGTTTCATTTCAGCCTTAAACAGAAATTGTAGCATAAACAAAAACAGGCTTTAGTCACAACTGAAGAAGAAACTTCCTAGAAGGGAACTCTGTTAACACAGGTGTTTACAGAAGCCAAACCTTGGGGACAATTTCATTGTGTTAAGTAGATAAATATTTGTATATATTTGTGGTTACAAAATGTAAGTTAAATCTTCATTCTACTTCTTGGTATAAAGTTTAGTCTGTCTAAAACTATGCTAACAAGGACAAAGAATTTTCTTCTTTAATTGAACATTTCATATAATGGTTTCTAGAGAAGTTGCTTTGCAAATTTGAAATCAAATGCGTTTTGTTTGTTTCAATTTTCAGTTTGTGCTGTGAATAACCACATTTGTTAAAATATTTGTTAACACTGTTTGTTCTCCCAAACTTGTAAACTACAGTTAAAATTGAAGATTGATTTTGATTATTAATCTGGTGATAATTACATATATATTACTAATAGTTCTAACTAATCCAACATATATAAAAGGACTAAGTAGATTTTCTTAAATGTGGGAACATTATTAAAAGACACATTTTCTTCTTTTAAATTGCCAAATAAAATTATTTAAAAGCCAAATGAAGTAACTAACTCATTAACTTTAAAACACAGTACGGGGGATGCCTGGGTGGCTCAGTCAGTTAAGTGGCTGCCTTAGGCTCAGGTCATGGGATTGAGTCCCATTTTGGGCTCCTTGCTCAGTGGGGAGTGTGCTTCTCCCTCTGCCTGCTCTGTCTGCTGCTCCCCCTCCCTGTGCTCTCTCACTGACAAATAAATAAAGTCTTTAAAAAAAGAGAGAGAGACAGCAATCAGACAACAAAAAGAAATTAAAGGCATCCAATTTGGCAAAGAAGTGAAATTATCACTCTTTGCAGATGATATGATACTTTATGTGGAAAACTCAAAAGACTCCACTCCAAACCTGCTAGAGCTTATACAGGAATTCAGTAAAGTGACAGGATATAAAATCAATGCACAGAAATCAGTTGCATTTCTATACACCAACAACAAGACAGAGGAAAGAGAAATTAAGGAGTCAATCCCATTTACAATTGCACCCAAAACCATAAGATACCTAGGAATAAACCTACCCAAAGAGGCAAAGAATCTGTACTCAGAAAACTATAAAGTACTCATGAAGGAAATTGAGGAAGATACAAAGAAATGGAAAAATGTTCCATGCTCACGGATTGGAAGAACAAATATTGTGAAAATGTCTGTGCTACCTAAAGCAATCTACACATTTAATGCAATCCCTATCAAAATCCCATCCATTTTTTTCAAAGAAATGGAACAAGTAGTCCTAAAATTTATATGGAACCAGAAAAGACCTCGAATAGCCAGGGGAATATTGAAAAAGAAAGCCAAAGTTGGTGGCATCACAATTCCAGACTTCAAGCTCTATTACAAAGCTGTCATCATCAAGACAGTATGGTACTGGCACAAAAACAGACATAGATCAAAACCCTCAACTCTATGGTCAACTAATCTTTGACAAAGCAGGAAAGAATGTCCAATGGAATAAAGACAGTCTCTTCAAGAAATGGTGTTGGGAAAATTGGACAGCCACATGCAGAAAAATGAAACTGGACCATTTCCTTATACCATACATGAAAATAGACTCAAAATGGATGAAGGACCTCAGTGTGAGAAAGCAATCCATCAAAATCCTTGAGGGGAACACAGGCAGTAACCTCTTCAACCTCAGCCACAGCAACTTCTTCCTAGGAACATCACCAAAGGCAAGGGAAGCAAGGGGAAAAATGAACTATTGGGATTTCATCAAGATCAAAAGCTTTTGCACAGCAAAGGAAACAGTTAACAAAACCAAAAGACACCTGACAGAATGGGAGAAAATATTTGCAAACGACATATCAGATAAAGGGCTAGTATCCAAAATCTATAAAGAACTTATCAGATTCAACACAAAAAGAACAAATAATCCAATCAAGAAATGGGCAGAGGGGTCGCCTGGGTGGCTCAGTTGGTTAAGCAGCTGCCTTCGGCTCAGGTCATGATCCCAGCGTCCTGGGATCAAGTCCCACATCGGGCTCCTTGCTTGGCAGGGAGCCTGCTTCTCCCTCTGCCTCTGCCTGCCATTCTGTCTGCCTGTGCTCGCTCTCTCTCCTTCTCTCTCTCTGATAAATAAATAAAATCTTAAAAAAAAAAAAAAGAAATGGGCAGAGGACATGAACAGACATTTCTGCAAGGAAGACATCCAGATGGACAACAGACACATGAAAAAGTGCTCTACATCACTCAGCATCAGGGAAATACAAATCAAAACCATGATGAGATACCACTTCATACCAGTCAGAATGGCTAAAATTACCAAGTCAGGAAATGACATGCTGGCGAGGATGTGGAGAAAGGGGAACCCTTCTACACTGCTGGTGGGAATGCAAGCTGGTGCAACCACTCTGGAAAAGAGGAGAGGTTCCTCAGAAAGTTGAAAATAGAGCTACCCTATGACCCAGCAATCGTACTACTGGATATTTACCCAAAAGATACAAATGTAGTGATCCAAAGGGGCACATGCACCTGAATGTTCATGCAACAATGTCCACAATAGCCAAACTATGGAGAGAACCTAGATGTCCATCAACAGATGAATGAATAAAGAAGAGGTGGTGTATATATATGGAATACTATGCAGCCATCAAAAGAAATGAAATATTGTCATTTGCAACGATGTGAATGGAACTAGAGGGTATTGTGCTGAGTGAAATAAGTCAATCAGAGAAAGACAATTATCATATGATCTCCCTGATATGAAGAATTTGAGAGGCAATGTGGGCGGTTTGGAGGGGTAGGGAAGGACAAAAGGAAACAAGATGGGATTGGGAGGGAGAAAAACCATAAGAGACTTTTAATCTTACAAAACAAACTGAGGGCTGCTGGGGCATTGGGTGGTAGGGAGAGGGTGGTTGGGTTATTGACATTGGGGAGGATATGTGCTATGGTGAGTGCTGTGAAGTCTGTAAACCTGGCAATTCACAGACCTGTACCCATGGGGCTAATAATATATGTTAATAAAATATAAAAAATAGAGAGAGAGAGAGGGAAAAGGTTTGTTAAAAATAAATAAATAAAAAATAAAACACACTGTAGGACACCTGGTTGGCTCAGTCAGTTCAGTATCTGCCTTCAGCTCAGGTCATGATCCTGGGGTCCTGGGGTGGAGCCCCACTTCAGTCACCCTGCTCGCAGGGAGCCTGCTTCTCCCTCTGCCTCTGCCCATCCCTGTGCTCATGCTTTCACATACTCTCTCACTCTTTCCCCTCTCTCTCAAATAAATAAATAAAACACAGTGCTAAATCTTTAATTCTGATGATAGGAGAAAATACTTTGTTTAATGCTTACCATGGAGTTAACATTGTAACAATTAAATTTGAGAATAATATTTTAAAATTCTTTATTTTAAATTTGAAAATATTACATATGTATTTTAGGATAAAGAAAATAAGTAATTGGGGGATATTAGTTAGAAATCTTGGTAAATTATTTATTATTTCTAATAATTTATCTATGATTACTTTTGGATTATTTAACATACAGTGTTATATTAGTTTCAGGTATACAATATAGTGATTCAATAATTACATCACTCTGTGCCGATCCCAAGTGCCCTCCTTAATTCCCATCACATATTTTACCCAACTCCCCCACCCCCTGCCCCTTAGTAACCAACAGTTTGTTCTCTATACTTAAGAGTCTGCTTCTTGATTTCTCTCTCTCACTCTTTCCTTTCTTCCTTTTTTCATTTGTTTTGTTTTTTTCAGTTCCATGTAAGAGAAATCTTATATGGTATTTGTCTTTCTCTGACTGACTTATTTCAATTAGCATAATACTCTCTAGATTCATCCATGTCATTGCAAATGGCAAGATTTTGGTCTTTTTAAATATTCCATTGTATATTTATATATATACCACATCTTCTTAATCCATTCATCAATGGACACGGGCTACTTACATATATTGGCTATTGTAGATAATTCTGCATAAACATATTATGTATTATTTGCTTCAGGGGCACAAGTCTATGATTCATCAGTATTACAAAATACACAGCACTTAGCACAACACATACCCTCCCCAATGTCCATCACCTAGCCATCCCATCCCCCAGCCACCCCTCCTCCACTCCAGCAACCCTTAGTTTGTTTCCTGAGATTAAGAGTCTCTTATGGTTTGTCTCCTTCTCTGGTTTTGTCTTATTTCATTTTTTTCCTCTCTTCCCCTCTGATTCTCTGCCTTGTTTCTCAAGTTCCACATACCAGTGAGATCATATGGTAATTATCTTTCTCTGATTGACTTATTTAACTTAGCATAATATCCTCTAGTTCCAGCCACTTCATTGCAAATGTCAAGAGTCTACTTCTTAATGGCTGCATTATATTACATTGTATATCTATACCATTTCTCCTTTACCCGTTCATCTGTTGATGGACATCGGGACTCTTTCCATAGTTTGGCTATTGTGGACATTGTTGCTATAAACATTGGGGTACAGGTGCCTCTTTGGATCACATTTGTATCTTTGTGTTAAATACCCAGTAGTGCAATCGCTGGGTTGTAGAGTAGCTCTATTTTCAACTTTTTGAGGAAACTTCTTACTGTTTTCCAGAGTGGCTATACCAGCTTGCCTTGTGTATCCCTTTGAATTAGTGTTTTTGTATTCTTTGGGTAAATACCCTGTAGTGTGATTACTGGATAGTAGGATACTTCTATTTTTAACTTTTTAGGTGTGAGAATTCACAATGCCTTGCTAGGTAAGATATGATAAACACAATCCTCCTTGGGAGAGGCTAGTTGAAAAGCAAAGAAGTGACCAGAAAACTGGGCCTCCTTTGAAATTTCTGGGCTAAAAGCAGCCAGATCCTAATTGTGGCTCAATGCTATCTCCCAAGGGATAGATGCTTAACTTAGGTTAGACATAAATCCCTAATAGTCACCTACATCCTGCCTGCAAGTCATGAACACAGATAATTCTAATCACACAATGCCCATAAATATCACTGCCCTATTTATTGAAACTTTACATTCCTTTCTAATCTTGATTCTTTGATAAAATGCATAATAAAAATAGAGGTAAAGTTTGGCTTGAGACCTATTGCCACTAGAGAGTCTGGTCCCCAGGCCCTCTCCTTTCTCCTACTTAGGTGTTTGGAGTAAAGTCTCAGGGTTTGCTGGCCAAACCTGACATTGAGGAATCTCCATACTATTTTCCACAGTGGCTGTGCCAGTTTGCATTCCCACCAGCAGTATGCAAATATGTTCCTTTGTCTCCGCATCCTTCCCAACACCTGTTGTTAAGCTAAGATCATTCTCAATGGGGAGAAGCTGGCAGCCTTTCCTTCGAGATCAGGAACACGACAAGGATGCCCACTCTTGCCACTGTTGTTCAACATAGTAAAAGAAGTCCTAGCAACAGCAATCAGACAACAAAAAGAAATAAAAGGTATTCAAATTGGCAAAGAGAAGTCAAACTCTCTCTCTTTGCAGAGGACATGATACTTTATATGGAAAACCAAAAGACTCCACCACCACACTACTAGAACTCATACAGCAATTGAATAATGTGGCAAGACACAAAATCAATGTACAGAAATCAGTTGCTTTCCTATACACTAACAATGAAAATACAGAAAGGGAAGTTAGAGAATCGATTCAATTTACTATAGCACCAAGAACCATAAGATACCTGGGAATAAATGTAACCAAAGCTGTACTCGGGGAACTCCAGAACACTCATGAAAGAAATTGAAGAAGACACAAAAAGATGGAAACACATTCCATGCTCCTGGATCGGAAGAATAAACATTGTTAAAATGTCTATACTGCCCAGAGCAATCTATACTTTCAACGCCATCCCGATCAAAATTCCACCAGCATTTTTCAAAGTGCTGGAACAAACAATCCTAAAATTTGTATGGAACCAGAAAAGACGCCGAATTGCTAAGGAAATGTTGAAAAAGGAAAACAAAATTGGGGGCATCACGTTGCCTGATTTCAAGCTTTACTACAAAGCTGTGCTCACCAAGACAGCACGGTACTGGCACAAGAACAGACACATAGACCAGTTGGAACAGAGTAAAGAGCCCAGATATGGACCCGCAACTCTATGGTCAAATAATCTTCGACAAAGCAGGAAACAATATCCAGTGGAAAAAAGACAGTCTCTTCAATAAATGGTGCTGGGAAAATGGGACAGCTTTGTATAGAAGAATGAAACTTGACCATTCTCTTACACCATACACAAAGATAAACCTGAAATGGATAAAAAACCTCAACGTGAGGCAGGAGTCTATCAATGTCCTAGAGGAAAATGTAGGCAGTAACCTCTTCGACATTGGCCACAACTAATTCTTTCAAGACATGTCTCCAAAGGCAAAGGAAACAAAAGCAAAAATGAACTTTTGGGACTTCATCAAGATCAAAAGCTTCTGCACAGCAAAGGAAACAGTCAACAAAACAAAGAGGCAACCCACGGAATGGGAGAAGATACTCGCAAAGGACACTACAGACTGATATCCAAGATCTTAAGGAACTCCTTAAAGTCAACACACAAAAAACAGATAATCACGTCAAAAAATGGGCAGAAGACATGAACAGACACTTCTCCAAAGAAGACATACAAATGGCTAACAGACACATGAAAAAATTGTCATCATTAGCCAACAGGGAGATTCAAATCAAAATCATATTGAGATACCACCTTACACCAGTTAGAATGGCTAATATCAACAGGACAGTAAACAACAAGTGTTGGAGAGGATGTGGAGAAAGGGGAGCCCTCTTACACCATTGGTAGGAATGCAAGTTGGTGTAGCCACTTTGGAAAACAGTGTCGAGATTCCTGAAGAAATTAAATATAGAGCTTCCCTATGACCCTGCAATTCCATTACTGGGTATTTTCCCCAAAGATACAGACGTAGTGAAAAGAAGGGCTCTCTGTACCCCAACGTTCATGGCCACAGTCGCCAAACTGTGGAAAGAACCATATGCCCTTCAGTGGACGAATGGATAAAGAAGATGTGGTCCATATATGCAATGGAGTATTATGTCTCTATCAGAAAGGATGAATACCCAACTTTTATATCAACATGGCCAGGCAGGAGGAGATTATGCAGAGTGAAGTAAGTCAAGTAGAGAAAGTCAATTATCATATGGCTTCACTTACTTGTGGAGCATAAGGAATAACATGGAGGACATTGGGAGAATGAGAGGAGATGAGTTGGGGGAAATCGGAGGGGGAGACGAACCATTAGATATTGTGGACTGTGAGAAACAAACTGAGGGTTTTGGTTGGGAGAAGGGTGGTGGGTTGGGAGAGTCTGTTGGCGGGTATTAAGGAGGGCACGAATTGCATTGAGCACTGGGTGTGGTGCATAAACAATATATCTTGGAACACTGAAAAAATAAAATAAAATAAAATAAAATAAAATAAAAAGGTATACACATCCCAGTCTATTTTTCATTGATCTGAATGAATTTTAATGTTTTGAAATATCGAAAAAACATATTAGAACAAAAACAAAAAACAAAACAAAAAAAAGCAAAAATAATAATATTAATAGTAATAAATAAAACAACCTTCAATTCTCATATTAACCCTGCTTCTATATGATATATTATCCTTGATGTAATTTTGTATTTATTTTGTGAATATTTTGTTGAGGAGTTCATCTATGCACATGAAGACTATTGGTCTATAGTTTTTTTTTTTTTGTTTTACTTTGTTTTTTTCCTCTTGTAATACTTTGTGTAGTTATGGTATGAGGCCAATCTTGGCCTCATTAAAGTTGTTAAATAGTACACTTGTTACATCTATTTCTGGAAGATTTTATGTGAAATTGATATTTTCTCCTTAAATATTGGTAAAAATTACCAGCGAGGGCAAATGTGACTTCAGTTTTCTTTGTTTATTTATTCTTTAATAATGTGGGAATATTCAGATACTTTAGTTCTTCTTAAGTGAGCTCTAATAATTTGTGTCTTTCGAAATTTATTTTATCTAAGTTGTTGAACTCATGGGCGTGATTTTACTTTGAGTATTTCCTGGTTAGATTTTTTTTGTCTGTACATTTTATAATGATGATTCTCCTTTCAGTTTTGATACTAATAATTTATGTCTTTTGTCGTTGTGGTTCTTGGTCAGTCTGTCTAGGGGTTTATGAATTTACTCATTTTTTTAACTTTCTTTTGGTTTTATTGAATTTCTGTATTATTTTCTTTTTTCAACTCCATTCATTTCTATTTTATGCTTATCATTTCTTCCCTCTAGTTTGCTTTGAATTCAGTTTGCTCTTCTGTATTAATTTCACAACTATTTTTTTCAAATGTAAGTGCTTGATTCCATAAATTTTCCCTTAAGCTTTAGCTATATCCTCAAAATTATTAAGCTGTGTTTTGCATTTTCATTCAATTCAAAATATATTCTAAAATCCCTTATTTTCTCTTTAGCTCATTAGTAACTTAGAAATACGTTGATTGCTTTCCTATATTTGAAGATTTCCCAGATATCTTTTGGTTAGTCATTTTTAATTTGATTCCTTTATTGTCATTTTGTATATTTTGTAGGGTTTCAAGAGTTTATATGTTTTATGGCCCAGTTTATTGTCTAGCTCAATGAATGTTCCATGTGCATGTGAAAAAAATGTGTATTCTATTATTGTTATATGGAACTTTCTACAAATGTCAATAAACATTAATTAGAAAAGTGGGTCAATAATATCGAGCTGGTCTTCTGTATCTTCACTGAATTTTCCTTTGTTTCATAAATTAGTGAGAAATGTTAAAGTCTTCAATTTTAAATGTAGATTTTTACATCTCTCTTTTTAGTTCTATAGCTTTTGTTCCATGTATGTTGCACATTTGTTGTTATAGGCGTGTATTTTTAGGATTGTTATGGTTTTTTGGTGAGTTGAAATGTTTATTGTTATAGAATGTCCCCCTTTATTTATAATAATATTCTTTTCCTGAACTTTACTTTGTCTGATGTTAATATAGTCATTCAGGCTTTCCTTTGATTATTATTTTCATCCTGTATCTTTTTTTATGATTTTAATGTATTTATCACTTTATATTTTAAACAGGATTCTTATAAATGACATATACTTGAGTGTGGCTTTTCATCCAGTCTGTCTTTAATTGACATGTTTAGATAATTTACATTTAATGTAAATGTTGATATAATTGGGCTAAAGTCTACATTCTAATAGGTGCATTCTGTTGGTTTTGTTTGTTGTGTGTCCCTCTCGCTTTTAAAACTTTTCCTGCTTGCCTTTGGAGTATTGATTTCTTATGGTTGCATGTTTAGATCTACTAGTGGTTTTTTAATTATACCTTTTTTTAAAATTTGTTATTGTTTTAGTGTTTGCTGTAAGGTTTACAATAGAAATTTTTAATTAATTGCAATCTAACTTTATCTAATACTATACTGCTTCATGTATATCTTAAGCATCTTATAACCATACTCTTTCTATTCCTTCTCATTTTTGTGCTGTTTTTGTCATATATTTACTTGCATATATACTTTAAATCCTCAATATATTCTTACTATTTTTGCATATATAGTCCATTACATTTTAGAGTTATTAAAAATAAGAAACATATATTTTATGCTTACCTTCATTTTAACTACTAAACTTATAGATTCTTTTTTTTTAAGATTTTATTTATTTATCAGAGAGAGAAAGGGAGAGAGAGCGAGCACAGGCAGACAGAATGGCAGGCAGAGGCAGAGGGAGAAGCAGGCTCCCTGCCAAGCAAGGAGCCTGATGTGGGACTCAATCCCAGGATGCTGGGATCATGACCTGAGCCGAAGGCAGCTGCTTAACCAACTGAGCCACCCAGGCGTCCTAAAACTTATAGATTCTTAAAACTGTCTTGGGGGCTTCAAGATTTCCAAGATCACACTTTGAGACCTGCTGATATAATTTATTTTATTTTATTATTTTTTTTAAGATTTTATTTATTTATTTATTTGACAGACAGAGATCACAGGTAGGCAGAGAGAGAGGGGGAAGCAGGCTCCCTGCTGAGCAGACAGCTTGATGCGGGGCTCGATCCCAGGACCCTGGGATTATGACCTGAGCCGAAGACAGAGGCTTTAACCCAGTGAGCCACCCAGGCGCCCCTGCTGATATAATTTATTAAGAATTGTATAAACTACGTTATTTTCTTTCTTTATACTTTCTACTTTTTATCAAAACTGTAAGACATGTCTTTTTAACTCAGTATTCTACTTTGGCAGCATATGTAAAAGATATTTTATTAAAACCTGATTATGGGGCACCTGTGTGGCTCAGTGGGTTAAGCCTCTGTCTTCAGCTCAGGTCATGATCTCTGGGTCCTGGGATCAAGCCCCGCATCAGGCTCCCTGCTCAGTGGAGAGCCTGCTTCCCCATCCCATCCCATCCCCCGCCCTCTCTGCTTGCCTCTCTGCCTACTTGTGATCTCTGTCTGTCAAATAAATAAATAAAATCTTAAAACAAAATGATTGTTCACCTTTGTAAGACTAACACAAAAATGTGTTAATAAAGGAGAGAGACACCTATATATTCCTGACAAATATTTTTGAGAACTAGTGACTTTATTTTTATTTGGCACTTTGAGCCCTTTATCATGAACACATAGTGTTATTATATATACTTTTATCGTTTAAGTCATAAGAGATAGCACCATGGGGTCTAGCCCAGTTATTGGACCATTTAATTTTCTTTGTATAACTCAGTTTATCACTTGAATTAGTTGAACCATTTCACTGTGTTATGAGATGTCATATAACAGTTGGATGCACTCACAAGAAGCAATGACAGATCCTGTGAGCCATGTAGAGGCTTAAGATGATCAGTTTTGTTTAGGTCAGTCTACTCCTCAATTGCTCCCAAAGCTGATAATTCCAAATGGAAATAAAGAACATGTGAAATGTATCTAATTTTGTGCACTTATAGGGAACAGCTCTTATCAATTACATTTCCTACATATGGTGACAGGAATATACTTTGAAATATTGGAAAGGCATAAAACTGTAAGGACATTATTTTGTCTAAAATTATTCTAAGAAGATATTTTGATTCTCACATTTTTTTTTTTTCAATAGCCATGTCATCTGCTATCTATATCCTTTTAGGTGTCTTTTATTCTCAGTTCTTTTCTTAATTGGAAAAGAGTTATGGAGTGTCTCTGTGCCTTATCTTTATTTGATGGGAACACTTTCTTGCTTTCCAGGAGTTGCCACTTTTAATATGGTTATATAAAATTGAGTTGCTTATAGATTTCAGGTCTCCAGAAACGTTGTTATATTGGTTTTTTTTATTTGTTTGTTTTGTTTGTACAAATATATGGTAGTGTGAGTTTTAAATCACATGTTAAAATATTATAATTATTAGCTACCAAATCAATCTCTTTATCTATAACTGTAAAGTTCCAGCACTGGGTAATAGATGTGAACTTAAAAGTAGGATATTTGTCTAATAATCATTACCTTTTAACCTCTAAAATATAAGCTATTAGAAATTGCTTATTTATTTGACATAGTTTTCATATATATATGAAATAGGTGGCTGGATGATGCTAACTATATGTTTGTAAAGTCTTTTTTTAATCTTTATCTTAAAGATTTTATTTATTTATTTATTTGAGATAGAGCTAGAGTGAACGAGAGAGAGAGAAAGAGCACATGCATGAGTGGAGGGAGGGGCGGAGGGAGAAACAGGTTCCCACTGAGCAGAGAGCCCACCGTGGGATTGGATCCCAGGACTCTGGGATCATTACCTAAGCCAAAGACAGATGCTTAACCAGCTGACTCACCCAGGCCCCCCTATGTTTGAAAAGTCTTACAGAATACTATATCATAATAAAATAAATAAATAAATAAATAAATAATAAAATAAATAAAATAAAATAAAATAAATAAAATAAAATAATAAAATAACAAAAATAACAATAAATAAATAAATAAATAATAAAATAACAAATTTAAAAGACTTACAAATTAGAATCAAAACAATATTTTAAAATTTTGAAGGCCTATTTGTTTGCTCTTCAGAGATGTCATTGAGCTTCAAGTTATTTTATCAAGTCTTATTAAAGATGTAAGAGATGACCAGCTCTAGGACCTTGGCATTACCAATACCCAAAGGGCCTCACTGCACACAGCTGGAGGGTGGGCGGTGAGAGGGATGGGGTGGCTGGGTGATGGACATTGGGGAGAGTATGTGCTATGGTGAGTGCTGTGAATTGTGTAAGAATGATGAATCACAGACCTGTACCCCGAAACAAATAATACATTATATGTTAATTTAAAAAATGTAAGAGATGTCATTTAATGCTATAAGGATATAAATTCTTATATTGTTACAAATCCTTTATGAAGAATTCTAAGTAGATATTAACTTATTTAGAGATGAAATTTTTATATTTAATTGATTTCTAATTTAACCTGAATTTATTGTGATTTTCAAAGAAGTTGGAAAATGTATCTCATTTGTATTGTAGATGATTTGATCTAGTTTAACATGCATCTGAAACCAAACTTTAAATCTTGTGCCAAATGACAATTTCTTGTAGATAGATTTTTTTTTCTTTTAGATCAATTGCTGTATAACAAGTTACACAAAATGTAAAGGCTTAAAACAATAATATTATTTCACAGTTTCTGTGCATTGGGAGTCTGGGAACAGCTTAGCTAGACTGCAGTCCAGGTGTTGACCAGGGTTGTGCTCTCATCTGAAGACTTGACTGAGGGAAAATCTATATTTAAACTTATTCATGTGCTTCATGGCAGGATTTAGTTCTTCATGTGTCTTCATTTGACTGAGGGTCTTTATCCCTTGCTTGTGGCCTTCCAAAGTCGCTTGCTACATGGGCCTTTTACTGTAGGTGAGCATATAATAGGCAACTAATTTCCATCAAAACAAATCAGCAAGAAAGCAAAAGAAGGCATGCAAGATGAAAGCCATCATCATTTTCTTTTATTAACATATAATGTATTATTTGCCCCAGTGGTACAGGTCTGTGAATCATCAGGCTTACACATTTTATAGCATATTGTTATTTATTAGTACATGCCCTCCCCAATGTCCATAACCCAATGTCCAGCCACCCTATTCCTACCCCCAGCAACCCTCAGTTTGTTTTGTGAGATTAAGAGTCTCTCTCTCTCTCTATTTTTAAAGATTTTATTTATTTATTTGACAGAGAGACAGAGATCACAAGTAGGCAGAGAGGCAGGCAGAGAGAGAGGGGGAAGCAGGCCCCCCACCGAACAGAGAACCCAATGCTGGGCTCAGTCCCAGGACCCTGAGATCCTGACAGGAGTTGAAGGCAGAGGCTCAATTCACTGAGCCACCCAAGCACCCTAGATTAAGAGTCTCTTATGGTTTTTCTCCTTCCCAATCCCATCTTGTTTCATTTTTTCCCTCCTTATCCCCCATAGCCCTCTGCCCTGCCTCTCAAATTCCTCATATAAGAGAGATCATATGATAAGAACCTAGATGTCCATCAACAGATGAATGGATAAAGAAGACATAGTATACATATGCAAAGGAATACTATGCAGCCATCAAAAGAAATGAAATCTTGCCATTTGCAGCAATGGGGATGGAACTAGAGGGTATCATCAAGTCGTCACCATTTTGTAACCTCTCCTTAGAAGTGACATTCTATCACTTTGCTATATCCTATTCATTAG
Organism: Enhydra lutris kenyoni; assembly: GCF_002288905.1. Classification (NCBI taxonomy): domain Eukaryota; kingdom Metazoa; phylum Chordata; class Mammalia; order Carnivora; family Mustelidae; genus Enhydra; species Enhydra lutris. The sequence goes on along the minus strand of NW_019154105.1, from coordinate 22,206,943 downwards.
AAGAGAGTCACTAAATTCAGCCTATATCCACAGGGAAGGGAATACATAAAGGTGTGACTAGAAGATGGAAATCATTAAAATCAATTTTGGAAGCTTTCTATGACATTTGTTTAAGACTCTTTTTCAAATTTTTGACACATAGAAAAAAGAAATTAAAATGAACTCACTTGTTAAAACCAGTAAATGATGTTGAAGTAGATGCCATAAAGTGACAATATTTTGTTTCTTCCAGAAAGTATATGTTTTATTGTTCAAAACGTACTCAAATTTTCTCTGTCTAAATCTGTTATCCATTTTTATTTTATCCTTTTCTTTTTAGAGACATAGATTCTTAGAGGGAAAAATTTGTGTTTCTAATGTTTGTGCCATTTCCTACAAATGCAGTGCTTGATCTGCTTAAATCCAATTGAACAACATTTATTTATAGGTCACAGAGCCCTAGGGAAATGTTCCACTTCAACATGAATACGCCTTTGAGATCATAACTCAACATGAATATACCTTTGAGATAATGACTTTGAGGTTCTCTATGAACTATTGACAGTCCCTTAGCTTTCTCAGATGCAGAGGCTATACTAAGTAACCCATGTTTTAGGGTTAAGAGAGAAACATCTCTGGGTGTGCTTAGCCTAAATTCTCTTGGATAAAGGCTAGAAAAATCATTAGCTTTCCTATATTTGCTGTCTTAATAACTCTTAATCTTCTGGATGAACATTTAATTTTCACAAAAGGCAAGACTGTAAAGCTAGAGACCAACTGATTTTATTTTAAAAAGTGATGTACAAATTCCCTTTAGCTTGACATTACTTCTCAAATGCTCCAATTTCTCTTCAACAATCAATTAAAATTTTCTCTTGCAGAGTGATAATATTCTTCTTTGTCCTGTCATTTATGTTAGCTGTTATTAAGGTGACCCAGTCACTATGGCAAGGAATCCCACCACCAAGGCAGTCAACTATAAAATATAAGACTATCCAAACTAAAGCTTTATTAGATTTAGTGCTTGTTTCATGGTACACCTTTATAATTTGAACATAAAGATTCTTGAGCATTGCATTCTGTGACTTGATACCACTGAATGCCCATCATTGTGCCTTCATCTGTCTAAAATATTTGTAATAAACCTAGGTTTGCATCCCTAGGAATTAGCACTTGGGAAGACCAATGAGTTCTTTCATTATTTATTCATTATTTATCATTTCTTACCTTCCATTAGCCAAGTTAACAGCTGTTCTACCCCAAAAGATGAGGGTACTTTCAAACTATTCAACAATGTCGAGTGAACAAATGAGTTGTTAGTTTTTTGACATAGATTCAAAGAATTGTTATTTCTTTATGTCTATTACATTTTGGATGATAATTTAAAATGTAGATATAAGTGACCATAATTGTGAAAATTAAGCTTTTTCTGATCAGAGCAGATTATAGGTAGAATAATGTTGATAACCAAATTTCTTCTATATCATAGCATGAAACTGAAATTGATGAAAGCCATACCTATATTATTAACTTTGTTCATTTTATTTTTTCTTCATGTAATTATAATCATATCTGCCCGTGTTTTTCTTTCATATCTTCCACAATTGTGTTTGTAAGTAATTTCCTTTTTTCTAATGAAAGGTGTATGTTCAGACTTTCTCTGATGTTGTTCAAATGCTTTCAGCAGTGTCAGTTAGGTATTGCTATTCCCCAGAATGCAATTCAGAAGCATCCATTTGTGATGTTCTCCCTCCTCTCCTCTTTGGTCATTTAGGAAATTTATCACTTGTTTAACTCTTGATTAAAATTCATGCTTGTTAAAAAAAGTGGTTTAGAGAGTCTAAAAAGGGTAACTAATTTGTGTGTGTGTGTGTGTGTGTGTGTGTGTGTGTGTGTGTGTAGGGTCAGATTAATATAACAAATGAACAGGGAGGAAATGATTGGAGAATATTAGAGTTATTGAGTCTTTGGAACTGAGATTTCAGAAATGGTGCAGTTATTGGCGATAGTAAGGACTAGTTTACCAAAGAAAGTAGGTACCTGAGATGATGGCCAAGATGTCCAGATATTGAGAAGTCAGGAACTATCTATATTGATGTTGAAGTCAATAAGAAGGTTAATATGAATAAAAGAAGAATAGAAAATAGTGAAGCAAGTGTCAAAGGCATCAGCAAATTAAGGAGTTACAATGTAATGAGGAAGTGAGAGCAATAAACAGAGAAAGAAATTGGTAAAAACTGACAGACAGTGACTCTACCTAGAGAACATTGTTTTTCTTTCCACTCCTATCAGGGCAGAAATTATTAACTGTTATTTCCTGTGTTGTCCTTATTGTGTTATAGACCTGCATTTTGCTTTATGATTATTTTAGGCATATTTAAGTATATGGTAACACCAGAAATTTATAGAATGAAAAGAGGAGGAAAAAAATCATTTATAACAAAGAGTTCCATGAGGCTTCATTATTTTAGTAACAAATGAAATCCTTTTGATAATTGTGATTTTCATAATTAATTAGCCTTTGGATTCACAAATCTTTGCATCTTTCATTATATGTTTACTGAAATGCCCCAAATTCACCAATCCAATTAAGCTTCTCTGTGAATATTAACCATGTAAGATTAATTACCTTAAACCCCTCAAATGAAATAAACTCAATGACATTTACTGTACCATTCAGCCATTTACCCCTTTTCATCAATCTCGTAATGCTTCTTGAATCACAATTAAAACCTGTAATAAATGAAGATGCTGAAAGTTTGAAGCAACATTTCTTAATGATTTAACATTTAGGTTTTTGTCACTCCAAAAAACTAGCTGGGAAATAATTTCTTGGAGAATGAAAGAAGCAAGGCAGAAGTCTTCATATTTCTGTGGTCTGTAATTCTCTTATAATGGGTATGAGCTCTAGAGACATGCACAAAGATCAGCAATCTTTATGAACAAAACTCGTCTTAATTTTAATTAGGATGATATCAACAAGAGAGTTTACTAATCAGGGAAAAAAGAGGAATGGTCTCTGATGTTTTAGTATTTAGAGTTGTTAATGATGTGTTACTGATGACGTTTAGTACCTTATTATTCTCTTAAAAGAGTTTAACATCAGTGGGAAACTTGAGGAAAGAAAATTTAAGTAGACTAATTTAACGCAATCATGCTGTATAATTTTTTCCCTCTCATTCTTATCCTCTATATCTTTTATTATTTTTTAAATTGAATCCTAGTCTCTTGAGCAAACATTTATCAATAACCCTAATGCTAACATATCTACCTGAAAACACCTTCCCCATAGAACCTTGATATCTAGACTTGTATTTAATTTCAAATTCTACTTTTCTTTTGAAAATAAAATGTAACAATCTGATCTCCAAATTCATGTACAAAATGGGAACTATCAAGAAACTTATTTTGTAGTATTCATGTGCTTTTCATTTAAAATAGATGGCATTACATATGGAAAAATTTGACTTGATATAAACCTCAAAAATGATATAGAAGTGTAAAAAGGAGTCAGTGTAAGGGTGACAATAAATCGTCTGATGGTGTTTTTCTTGTAATCACTACTTAATGAATTCATGGAAGCAACAATTAAATATTGTGGAAACTGTTACTTGTTTCATGAACTAGTGTCTAAAGCGGTGAAAACAAAACTTATTTTATGTTAGATAAGCAAAACTGTGAGAGTCTAATGATTCAAAGAATTACAGTGTACTGCTACTTGTCCCAGTTGTTTGGAATATTGCTTTGTTATAAAGTGATATAAAATATCTGATTATATCTTGCCAAGATAGAAATGATGAGCTGAAAAGAAAACAATAAATATGATTTTATAGATTTCTAGAGAGGGATTGGGCAGATAGAACTGGTGTCATGGATTTTTTTTTCTTTTTTCTTCTTTAAGATTTTATTTATTTATCCATGAGAAACAGAAAGAGATAGGAGGAGAGGCAGAGGGAGAAGCATACTCTTGAGGGAGCCTGTGTGGGACTCCATCCCAGGAGCCCAGGATCACGACCTGAGCTGAAGGCAGATGCTTAATGGACTGACATGTCACAGGTGCCCCTATAAATTCTTATTTTAGTGATATCATATATGTTATTTTTATATTCTGGCCTTTAGACTTAAGGTCTATAAATAGGCAATTAAACTATGTATGACAGGATAAAGTGTTCTGTCTTCTAATGTTCCATATTCATTTGCCTCTTATCTAGGTAAGGAAAATGTCTTTTTAATAAAAGCAAGTAAAAAATAATTATCAATTTAGTAGTAACTTACCAAGTTCTGCTATTTAGAGATGTGCAATATTAGCCCAAGAAGCCTTTGATTATTTTTAAGGCCTTTCAGGCCAAAGAGAGTAGAAATCTGAGCAACATAAAAATCCTTGTCACCATAAATAAGTGGATGAAACCATAAATAGAAATCTCTATAACCTTGACCTCAGGGAAGTCAGGATGGGTAGGAACAGGATAGTTGGATAGAAAACAAAGCAAAAAACAAACAAAAACCCCAAAAAACAAAAAAACAGAAATAACTGTACCCAAGGAATGGAGAAGACAAAAAATTTGAGAGGAGACAGGAGAAAAGGGACACTTACCTAAAGCCTATTTTGAAAGAAAACTTGATGAAGCAAGAGATGTTTTGCCCTGCCTTCCACACTCTGTGTATGTTAATACTAAGGACTGAACTTTGTCCCTCCCCAAAATTCATTTCTTGAAGCCCTAACTCATAAAGTGAGGGTATTAGGTCATAGGGCCTTTGGGAGACAAGTAGATTTGAGTGAAATCATGATGGTGGGGACCTCATGATGAGATTAGTGTCCTTATAAGAAGAGAGTTCGCTATCTCTCTTTCCCTTACCATATGAGGACACAGCAAGAAGGTGGCCATCTATAAGCCAGGAAGGGAGCTTTCACCAGATTATTAAGCTGGTGCCTTGATCTTGGACTTCTAATGTCTAGAACTGTAAGAAAATAAATTCCTGTTTTTTAAGTAACCCAGTCTATGGCATTTTATTATGGCACTCTGAGCTGACCAAGACAGGTCATGGCACATTGATTTTAAGATTTTTTTTTTTCTGTTAATGTATTACAGTCATGGTGGGGATATAAATAAAATAACTCGCAGAGGTTGATGATAACTTTGATACTCCAGTGTTTGAAAGTTAGCAGGTTCTATCCTGTGACCTCTGTGGTCATTGCTTTCATTTAGACTTGAAGACAAGTTCAGCTTAGGTTCTCTAGGGTAAAGGTGGATTTAGAAAAAAATGAATTCATGTAACTACTTCCATTTATTTAATATTTAATGTATGAATATTTGTTCTTTTAATATTAATACTTATTGAATGTGTACAATGTGCTAGACACTATTGTGGACACTGGGGATCCAACGGGGAGCATGAACAATTCAAATCCCTGCCCATGTAGAGTTTACATTATAGGAAGTGGATGCACACAGTAAACCGAGTAATGAGATCTATAGAATAGGTGTTGCCACATTCTATGGAGAAAGATAAAGCAAGAACAGGGATAGCTGAAGATGGAGTTTAATTTTAAAGAGGAAGTCATCAAAGAAAAGGTACCATTTGAACAAAGACCTGAAGGAGCTTGGGGACAAGCCATGCACATCTGGAAGAAGAAGGTTCCAGACATAGGGGACAGCAAGGACAAAAGATCATCAATGACAATGTGCCTATATATTTGAAAACAGGCAAGGAGCCCAGTGTGGCTGGAACAGAGTGAAAAGAGAAGGAGAGAAATGTTTATGGGCATGTGTGTGGTGGAAGAGAGCAAGAGGTGGGAAAATTGGCTGTGCTAATGTTTTTGTATTGAATTTTTGAAGGAATGCTAATGAACCAAACTCAAGTTAGAGTTACATAGAGTTACAGTCACCAGAAAACTGTTAATTTCTATAAAACGTTGCCAGTGAAACAGCAGATTTTAAGATTTTTGTGTTGACAGTTTCTTAACAGATGGTTATTTGATTAACCTGAAGCTCAGATTCCAGATGCTGTATTTTAAGTAGACAAGAAGGCTACAATTGAGCAAAACCTATAAGCTCCAATCTTTTTGATGAGGCAAGGTAAGCCAGAGTTTACGTTCAAGGCCAAATCTATTCCATTAGAGGCTGAGGACAGGATTCTCAATCTGTGCAATTTTCTGGACGTGGTTGATATAAAATGAAGCAAGAACACACTTTACACAGCATAGTCAATACTCAGAATAAAATCAATGCTTCACAGTCACTATTAGATAAAGATTTATTTTCAGTCCTTGGGTATTGATTCTGGACTTTTAATACATATTCAGGATGTTTCATTGCTAAAATGCTTACCCCTGATTAATATAATTGTTTCAAAATCAAGGTTAGCATTTTAAGCAAGTATTTGTTTTATTTATAATTAGAACACTTTGAGCATTGAAACACCATTGAAGGAAAAAAGAAGCTGGAAGGATATCTCAGTTACAAAATCTCAGAAAGATGGGTATACAGTGAAAACACTTTGAGAGACCTATGTACCTCATGTTTTAACCTATGTCCCTACATTAAAAAAGAAAACCTTTTATATGGGTCTACATCAAACTAAAATGTTTCTGCACAGCAAAGGAAACCATCAACAAAATGAAAAAAGAATGTACAGAATGGGAGAAAATAATTGCAAATCGTATATCTGATAAGGAGTTAATATTTGAAACATATAAAGAACTTACACAACTCAAAAGCAAAAAGCAAAGTAAAACAAAACAAAACAAAAACAAAAACAAGAAAATAATCTGATTAAAAAATGGGTCCAAGAGCTGAATATTTTTCCAAAGAAGACATCTAGATGGCCAAAAAATATCAAATAAGATGTACATAAATAGATGTTCAAAATACATAAAAAGATGTTCAAAATCATTAGTCATCAGGGAAATGAAAATCAAAACCATAATAAAATATCACCTCACACTTGTTGGATAGAATGGCTTTTATCAAAAAGACAAGAAATAAGTGTTGGTGAGAATATGGAGAAAAGGGAATCCTTGTCACTGTTGGTGAGTATATAAATTGGTGCAACTGCTATGGAAAACAGTATGGAAGTTCCTCACAACATTAAAAATAGAACTATTACATGATCTAGTAATTCCACTAGATATTTATCCAAAGAAGATATAAACACTGAAGATATATGTTCTTCTGTGTTCATTGCAGGATTATTTACATAATGAAGGTATAGAAACAGCCCAAGTGTTTATCACTTGGATGGATGAATGGATAAAGAAATATGCACACACACACAACACACACACACTAGAATATTATTCAGTCATAAAAAGAATAAAGAATAAAATTATGCCATTTGTGACAACATGGATAGACATTGAAGGTATTACGCTAAGTGAAATATGTCAGAGACAGACAAATACCATATGATCTCTCTCATATGTGGAATCTGAAAAAAAAAAGAGGAAAAAAAATGAAGCCAAGCTCATTGGTATGGAGAACAGATTGGCGGCTGTCAGGGGCAGGGGCTGGTAAGAGATGGGTAGACTACTTTGTTGTTGCCATTTTTAATTTAAATAAATTGAATAAAAATGTAAAAAAAAAAAAGATTGACAACTCAGATTGACAACCCTGACAGACTCAGAATTGTGAAACATGAAGATACTATAAAAAAGAAAAAGATCAGGCAGATTTGGTAAAGAACTAAGTAGAAATTCTAGAACTGAAAAAGATAGACTTTGAAATTAAAATTTTTATGAATACAGCAGATTTGATAGAATCAAAAAGAATTAGCACACTTGAAAAATAAATCAAGCCACTATCCAGAATGACACTATCCAGAATGGGAAATATAAGAGAGATTTAAAAACAAAGGGATGGAATGAAAAGATCTAAAACATGTGTAGTAAGAGTTCCCAGAGAAGAGAGTTGATTGAAAGGGAGAAAAGCAGTATTTAGAGAGCATATGCATTCTTCAAATCAAGGCAAAATAAGTACTGCTGAAGAAAGTGAGATGGTTATTGAATATCAGTCTCTTAACTTTTTTTCGTGGTGTGATTAAATAGTAATTTTAAAGACATTTTTTAAAAGATTTATTTATTTGATAGAGAGAGAGAGAGATCACAAGTAGGCAGAGGGGCAGACAGAGAGTGGGGGGATGCAGGCTCCCTGCCGAGCAGAGAGCCTAATGTGGGGCTTGATCCCAGGACCCTGACATTATGACCTGAGCCGAAGGCAGATGCTTAACCCACTGAGCCACCCAGGGGCCCCTTAAAAACATTTTTAAATTATGCTATGCTTTATGATGATTTCCTGAAGTATTAGGAGGGAATATCTTACACAAAGTTTTATTCTGGGTAATCTTGATTATTATGGAATGTGTTCAGCATATCACTGGAGAAAGAAGTGAGATCACACAGTAACTTGGCCATAGTAATATTCTCCACTGGTTTTAGAGAAAAGCAATGGAGATGTGCACAGCACAGGATGAGGAAGAGGGTGGCTAACCCACTCTGTGAAGTGTGTCTCAGACTCTTCCTTCTGCATTAATACGTACTGATAAGCCCTCATTATTTTTCACAAGGCCATTTTGCTAACATTCTGTCTGAATTCTTTGGCTTTCAATTTCTTCTATTCTTTTAGTCTATCCTTCACATCACCGTAGAATTCTGCGATGTGTGAGTTGTTCTAGAATAAATCCTGGATTCTAAGCACTAAAACCCAGACCCTTGTAATCTAGCACGACCTCTTTGCAAACTAGTTTCCCACGAAGAGAACCCCTACCACAACCCCTATCTTGCAGTAGTACTGATCAGTTTTGTGGCCCAGTGAATTTAATTTTGCCATATACATAGGATGGTTTGCTCTTCCACACTCTGGATGAGATCATTGAGGCCTAGTGCAAAATTAAAATGCAAGTCCCATTTTTCAAAAATTGTTAGATATTTCAAGATGGCAACAGTGGAATTTCAAACCAAGTATAAGACCCTTCTGAAGTAGGCCCCTGTGTCATTGCACAGGTCACATGTCCACGAATCTGCCCCGTTTTGCACTCCTCAATGAACAGAATTTAATGTTGCATGGGATAAATCTTGCATCTCTTGGTATGAGAAATCTTTCCAAGTCCTTTAAGTTGGAGTGAACCATGCCTTCCAATTACTGTGCTGCAATAGACACAACCTATGTATGCACTTTAGTCCACCTCATATTCATGTATGTGTCAAGAATCTAAAGAAAGGGATTGAATTGTACTCATTCTCGAGCTCCTCCTTCTTTCCTAACACAGCATTTTATGCATAATTGATGTGATAGAAATTATGATCCTGTATTTAACATGAGAGAGAAAAGAAAGTTAATGTGTGTTCATCAAAGGCCTCAGAAAACCATGGAATTGGTACCAAAAGCCATTTGTTTTCCATAGCCTTAGGATTCTGTCCTTTGACAAACAATACACTTGCATCAGTAGGTGACACAGTAAGGAGTTTGACATTTTCTGGCTTCCTCTGTCACAGTGCCATGGGTCAGTTTGGCACTGCCTTCTTTCTGGTCAGACAATTTTTGTCATTAGAATGGTGGAAGGAGGGGCATCTGGATGGCTAAGTTGGTTAAGTGTGTGCCTTCGGCTCAGGTCATGATCCCGAAGCCCTGGGATTGAGCCCTGTGTCAGGCTCACTGCTTGGCGAAGAGTCTGCTTCTCCCTCTGCCCCTCCCCCTGCTCTTGCTCTCTATCTCTCTCTCACTCACTCTCTCAAATAAAATAAAATCTTTAAAAAAAAAAAAAAAAGAATGGTGGAAGGAGAAAATAAACTTTAAACCCTGTGGATAAAGAAAATAAAATAACAAATATAAAATACATAAAGAATGGGTTTTGAGGGATGGATAAGTCAGCAAGTTAGCAGAAAGATTCTTCTTGAGAGTATTTATTTAAAAAGCTATTTATTTGCTATAAAATGTATTGAATAGCATTATGTATACTGCAAGGGACAGCTGGCAAACTCTCAGATTTTATGTCTACAATATAGACACACTTGCCAGTAATTCAAATGCCCCTGGAAGTTTTGTTAAAACAAAGCACAAACTTTTTGGGGGATTGGAGAAGGAATTAATGAGGAAAATAAGCAACACATACATGGCCAAAATATTGAGGAGGCAGTAGCTGGGAACCTGCTTCCCCTTAAGATTTGTTTTAAAAGATTAAGAAGGTCTTTGATTTCAGCAGCAAAAACTAGAATTAAATCGAGCACTATGCCTATTAATTCCAGTTACTGAACTACCATTCAGTCAGAGAACCTAGACTGATTTTGGATAGAATTGTGAAGTTCATAATATTTGCCTTTTACACGCCAGATTAGTTACTCTTTATCTCGTTCACATACCATTTGGGTACTGTTCATTTGCTTCCACTCCCTGGTACATTCCTTGGTCATTTCTCTTGCATTCAGGGTAAGTTACTGAGAAGATAAAATGTTGATAAAAGTGGCTACACATTCTGGGCTCCTGGCGAGCCTGGGCTTGGGCCTTCTGTTCTACTGCTCTCACTGATTTATTAATAGTATCTTCTTCACATGCATTTCACACAGCTTCATTCTTTCACACAGCTTAGATGTAAAGTATTTATCTAACCCCAGATGAAGTTTATTTTAACAGAAACCAGAATCGTAAACCAGATCCGCTAAAGGGATCAGGATGGATTGGTAAAATTTTAGCTTCCAAGCAAGTGGCTGGAGAGAATTATTAGTGGGGGGATTGTGGAATGAATGTGAGGGAAGCTCTATATTTTGGTAGCCCTGAAATCATATGACTTGGTCTTATTTACTTAATACTAATAACAAGTCCTCTAGGAAAATCTCTTTGATGTTACGTTGCCATAGCTGACTCAAAACATCCATTTCTAGAAATTTTACTGAAAGTGCAGTTTCAGGGATCGCAGCATGGATCTGGAGCTTCACGAGCCAATAACAGACTTCCTTAAGTAAGCTAAGTTTTTCACACATATCCTTAAAAATATGAATGCACTGGAGGACAGATCCAACTAGATTCTTACCATTTAGAACAACACTAATTTAAATTTCCTGTGGGTTTTTTTTTTTTTTTTTTTTTGGTCATAATGGTACATCTTGTTATCTAATGTGGAGTATCTAGCTATTTGCTTCCTACAAAAATGATCCCAGATATGTCTTATGGTTTTATGAAACAGGAAAAAAGAGAAAAAGGAAAAAGAGAAACTGTGGGGAAGCAAGAAAGGAGTAGGTTGCAGTGAGAGACAGTGTGCCCGGAAAGGACGTGTCTGGGAATAACTCGCCTGCAAAGACTGGATATCAAAAGGGAACATTTCCCTTCTGTTTCATTGCTATTCTGTTGGGCTTACACTTTTTACACACAGTGTAGAAATTCTTTGTTTACTTGTTTGTTTTCGCCAGCCGCTCTTTTATTAGGAGCAGCCCAAGGGAAAACAGGACAGAAATGAGAGTAGCAAACTCTTTATTAGGAACTTGGGTCCTGGATTCATTTTACAGATCCAACGCAAAATTATCCACGATTCTTCTTCCTTGAGGATGAAAAGGGGAATGTGACAGCTCTCTCTATTTTCTTCAAAACGTTATTTTATGGATTAGTGAGACAAAGTTACGAGAGTGTTTTGAACATCTAACTTGGGTTATATAAATGTAGATTATAATGAGAGTATGCAGAAAAGTTAGTGTACAGCATGGTGAGAAAGTTTAATGAATTCAGCAGAAGCAACCCATGATGCAGAGACATCTAGGAGGAGTCAAAAGAAACTATTTGCTCTTATTTGCAAAATGACCTTGAAAATTCATTATCTGACCTCGCAGTATGTATCAATACATTCTGCTGTATTTGGAAAGAGCCTGAGGGAAATGAGGCATTACCAGAGTACTGGCAGTGTTTACAAGGTCTAGCAATAGTAGGACAAATGTTTTCATTGTGTAGAGGGTCTGTGTTGTGCCACAGTATAATTAGGTTTAGTCTGATTTCATTTTCAATTAAAGCGATCAGCTTAATTCACTTTTCTTCCAGTTACTAACAAGGTAAATTTGATAATATTTCAGGCTCATTAAGAGTGTATCCTTGTTTCTTGAAACTATTTAGGATACAGTTTTATTTCTCTGGGTCACTAATTGTGAATATAGTTCTCACCTTATTGTAGATAAGCATCAGCTGACCTAAGTTGGCTTGTCTTTACTGAGAGCCTACTGTGTGTCAGGAAAAAAGAAAGAAAACAAATAGAAATACCTAAAAGAACATGCTGGGTTTGGAGTAGGAAGTTTAGAGTGGCAAAATCGTACTGTGCTTGAGAGAAGCAGAAGTTGAGTCTATATAGGGTGGTTAGTGACAGACTGTAGAAGGCCATGGATGTTACATCCTAGGGTTTTTCCATTTTATCTTCAGATGGTAGAAAAACAAGCAAGTATAAAAAAAAGTTTTAAAAGTCACTCTATTGGTAAAATGCAAGAGAAATTATGCTTATCCCCAAGTTTCTTAAAACTTAGAAATGAACAGTTAAACAGCATGCCTGTAATCTGTGCTCTCACTTTGGCAAGTGGGCCGTAGGGGATGATGGGCAGGGCCCTTCCGGGGTGGAGAGTTGGAGAAGGCAAGCGACTGGGTCTGATGTCCTTACAAACTAATGACAGACTGCCAAACAAACCAAGTAATTTTTGCTAGTAGGAGTGTCACCTGTCTATGGAATGCTTACAGTGCGATGTACCCAGTTGGCTAGGGTTGCTTAGGGTAAACATACATGGAATCTATGGGTTAATAGGGCACGGCTCCTTGAAAATGTCACATAAGGTATGAAATTATTTGATTATATAAAACAGAGATATTTTGAGGTACCTGGGTGGCTCAGTAGGTTAAGTATCAGCCTTTGGCTCAGGTCATGACCCTGAGGTCTATGATACAGCCCCAGTGTTGGGGAGAGTCCCTGCTCAGCAGGGAGCCTGCTTCTCCCTCTCCTTCTGCCCATCTGCCCTCCTTCCCCCCACCTCCTGTTTATGTTCATTCTGTCTCATGTGCTCTCTGTTTCTCTCTGAAATAAATAAGTAAAATCTTTAAAAAAAAAAAAAAAAAAGACAGAGATGTTTTACAACCCAAATGTCACCTCTATGTAGGTGAGGTGACTAAATAAGTTATTTAGAAACCTCATCTGTTAAACTGGGCCATGCCATGCTGGAGTGCTTGGTGTGCTGGAAGAAAGGGCCTGGTAGTTGTAGTAGAGGCCCCAGAACTCTTGCTGCTTTACTTGTATCTCAGGCTGATCTGTATTCTTGAAACTAATAGTAAGAGTTGATCTTGGGTAAGATCTCAATTCCTGTGAGTCTGTTTGTATAATGTGAACCTTTGTGTTACCCCAGGTGATATAGAATACTCATGAATATTCATAAAAGTAAAAAGATTTTCAACAGTATTGGAATTTTAGAAATAGAGAACGCCTTTAATGATTAAATGAATCTGTCCTGCCCACTCTCCAACCTTATTCTTTAATTCCTTTTTTTTATAGCTATGTGAGGATAGCAGCATCTCAAGGTTGGGGCAAGGGTAATAACAAGTTCATTTTGAGCTCTGTGGCCATTGTAGGGAATATGCTGTATCTGGCAGTGCAAGGGGGCGACAGAGATGGAGAGATCTCTACCAGCACTTGAAAGTGGGGAGATACTGTCTTTCAGGTGTTATATTTGGCCAAAGAAAAATACTACCTAAATCAGGAATATTTAGAGAATTTGGTTGTTGGGACTGGAAGTCTCCCATACCAGACCAGCAGAGCCACTTATATAAATATCTATAGGAAATAAATTGAGCCCCTCTAGATCTGGAGCTGAGAGGTTAATATGTTATCCCACAAGCCAAATATCAGACTATATACTCCACACATATTGTCAGAGAGAAAAGACCAATCTGGATAGATTTCTCCTTGTTCAGAATGAGGAGAAGAAAAGAAATAAAAGGAATGGAAAGGGGAGAGAAAAAAACAAAACTCAACACACACACACACACACACACACACACACACACACACACACACGCACTCTTACCATAGAATGATTGTTTTAAGCCCCCTTAGAAAATTTGCAAAGTATGATCATGAACCAGACTACATATAGAGTTGAAAAAAGCAGACATCACTCAGGGAACTCCTTAGATGATTATGAAACAAAAAAGTAAAAAGTGTACTAACCCTCTGGAGATTAAATAAATCTCCCTTAAACTACTGTCACTATATAAAGAAAATAAAATTATATTTGCAGGCCATACTTTTGAAGAGAGATAAATCATATATCACAATAAGTTTGCTATAACAGAATCTATATCTGAAGATAAATAGCTTTAAATGCTTTATACATTAAAAGATAAGGTAAAATAAGTTGACTAAACATTTAACCTCTGAAATTAGGAAAGGATTCAGTATGTGGTGTATGTGTATGTGTGTGTGTACACATAAACAGGCCATGGGTGCATAGAAAACAAAAGAAAGATACAATAAATATCAAAGTAGAACTTGTTGTTACCTAGGCAGCCAACCAACTGATCAACCAATCAACAAATTTAAAAGACAAACAAACATGGAATTGAAAATGAAATCTGAGATATTCAATAATTATTGAGAAAATTATTGAAAAAAATGTATCAATGTCAGCACAATATTTGTTAAAATAGGAGTGGAGTGAGGTGTGTTTTGAATATTTTGAATTCAATTGTTCAACAACATTGTTGCAGAGAGAGTTCAATACTGGACACTTTTATCAACCAGCTTCATCTTTTGAACAGACAAATATATTAAAATCTTATTGTTATGGTTTTGGGCTTGCCCAACTCAAAACAATAGTTTACTTTAATATTAATTTAAATATCAATTCTACTTCAGTCAACTTTGCCTTGTTATTCATTGATGTTCATACCATACCATCTTACTCTATAGTTATAAAAATCTAGCACTTTTGATATCTTTCCCCTTATTGCAGAATACAAAGTGTCTTTCTTTCTAAAATGAACTATCAGTCACCTCTGCCCTTACTAGTGGTCTCTCATCTCTTCTATGTCATTATCAATGGTAAGCTTCTTTTTTTATGTCTTCAATCTTTCCCTTTCCCTAGCTGCCTTCTCCATGGTATGTCAAGCTTCCTCTGTTCTTTTAACCTTTTTTTTTTTTCTAAACCCTGTCACCCAGTCTCTTCTCTTTCAAATAACTTATATACTCATTATCTCCAATTTCTCGTTCCCCATTTCCTTTAAGCCATTTGTGGTTTTCAATCAGCTGTATGGATCGATGGATGGAAGAATAGATAGATAGATAGATAGATAGATAATAGATATAGTTAGGTAGATAGATAACAAGGACAGCCAGAGATGTAAATTATGTTGTAATGATAGTTGAGATGAACACGTTGATACTCTTGACTAAATGAGTTCCCACTTATTTTCATGAAATTAATTTCAGTTGAAAATTTTCATTTATTTATGGCTCTTTGTTAACTGTTTGTTTCAACCACTACTCATATCTTTTATGTATACCCAATAAAATGTACAGTGAATGACACATAGTAGAAACTCAGTATGTATTTGTTGAATGAAAAGTGCATTTGTTGAATCAATCATTGATCAACTTAGTCAAATACATTTTAGATGTGAAATAACATGACAGAAAATAATTCAATAAACTTTGTAGTCTGGAGATAACTGGTGGTTCTAACCAGATATATTTCAGTGGGAAATTCTGCAGCTTCCGTATTTAATAGGAAGTGAGTATGCAGATACTGCACATATAATCAATTCACTTGAGCAGTTTGGCTGTAAAGTGGCAGCAAAAAAATGGAGGCAATGGATAGGGTCAAATTAGAACAGTTTATAAACTGGGATTGACAAGATCAAAGAGGCAAAATTCCTAATCTTTCCCCAAAACCTGTATTAAATTCTAACAATGTTTTGCCTAGAATACTGCAAACACTGTGTTTTAGTGGTTTATCCATATCCACTACTCCTCCTGTCCTCCTGGGATATAGTCTTACATTGCTGAAGGAGTAATTTTTCCACCTCCATGTTTCAAGCCATCCAATAGCTTTCCATTAGCCTTAGGCTATCGACAAATTTCCTAAACATGCTCCACGAAGTTCTGTATCCTCTGATCTCTTCCCACGTCTCAACCCAATTTCTTTTGATTTTCCCCTGTTTTCTTTGCTCTCGTAACACCAACCGTTTTCAGGAAAAGTCAACAAAAGTACCACTTCCTCTGGGACTTCTTCCTAATTTCTCTGAAGAACTCTTGTTGCGTTATTTGGTTATTTTATAGCAATTAACACACTTATAAGTTAAATTGTGTGATTTTTTTTTTTGACTAATATCTGAGTATTCCACATGCTTGATGCTCTAAGAGTGGAAGGGCTATGTTTCTTTGAAGTCACTGTTGTATCTCCAGTGCCTAGCATGATGTATTGCAAAGAATAAATGCTTGGGTAAATATATATTGACTGAATAAATGAACAATATTCTTTGAAAAGCTGGTGAGGGACAGATTCCAAAACACTTGTACAAGAATTGAACTTTATTAAAAAAAAAAAAAATTCTCCTGTTACTTGTAACAGAAGGAAGGAAAAATATGGAGTTAAGTACAAATTATTGTGCAGATTTGTGATTCAAAGATACTGACATTTTTGTCTAATGATTTCTCTTAAGTATGAGGCAATTATATATACTAAACTAGTGAAGTGTGGGAAATTTGTAGAGAGGAATTAAGGTATGAAGTCATCATCTTGTAAAAGGGAAAGGCAAATTTTCTTGAAACCTGAGGTAGGAGTGAAGAAATAAACATTCTTATTACCAGATTGGATGTCCTCTTTTTCAATCTCTTTCTGCCTCACTCTTTCTCCAAAGTGTTTTAAATGGGTGATTAAATCATAATGTGGTTTTTATCTCTTTCTTCCCTATTATTCATTCTTAGTATTCATTCTTTAGAAGTTAGACATTTATGTAACTGCCACTATTTTGCTCAGTAACTCTCATATCCCTGATTCCAAATCTAAACTTGGATTTCTAAATGTTTTGTAGAAGAAACAAACTTCATGTTTTGTCAGAAAATAATCTGTTAGAATAACAATTTTTATAAAACATGACTTAAAGGAAAAAAAGTCAAAGTGTCTTAAGGCTTTTTGACTAGCAAACCATGGAATTATAGACTAAATTTAGGTAGAGAACAGACAGAGAGTTAATTAGCATAGTGTTGGTGTATAAATAGCAATTTAGGTATGTAAATTTTATTTTCTATGAAGAATGCTTCTAACAAATACAACTTTCTTTTAAAAATGTAGGAAGTAATAAGATGTACCATAAACATATCTAAGAAAAACTTTGTACCAAAGCAAAAAAGAAAAAAAAAAGGAATATTTATATATAGGAAATAAAAATAAAGTATAAGTAAGAAGAGTAGAATATCACCGAACTTTCTTCTTTCCAGTAAATAAAACACCCCCAAATTCAATTTCCTTATTGTGAGGTAGAGTATGTATTAGCATCAAAGGGACCTTAACCCCACAAGCTAAATGCTCTTTGTTCATTGTGTCTTTATAGTAATTGGTATGTATGAAACTTCTTTATCTTTTTTAACAAAGGGTAACAACTTGTTCAGTGGTTATATTTTCAACAGTACTTATAAAAATCTTTTAAATCTTTTTCATTATGAGAAATGTCAAGGTTCTTCATTACTCTTTTGGCTTTGGCTTACTATTTTCAGAAACCACTTTAACCACAGTTGAAAAACATATTTTGGTACACACACACACACACACACACACACACACACACACACACATTCATACGCATATTTTATTTATTTTCACATGTTGACACCATCTTGAAAGCATAAGAATTCCATTATTTTTTTTTTTTTGGTTGGTTTTTCTCATTCTTCCCAACTGTATTTCCAAATATGTTTTTTGTATTTCCTTTCTGATATCCTAAGAGATTAGCCTTTCTTCATTTCCTTGAAAAATGTATCTTAAATAACATTTCTTCAGCATTATTTGACACATATAAGCAAATTCTTATTGTCAATATTATTATAAAATGTTATCTAATATTAATTTCCCAAATTCTTATGTTATCAGGTCCAGAAGATAGTTTTCAATTTTTATCTAGCTCTGGCCTGTTAGTCTCCTTTTAAACATGAGGTCTGAGTGATCAGCAATGTATGAATATTAATCTTTACCTATGGCACAAATATCCTCGCCTTTTACAGGCTAGGATAAAATTAAGAGCCGTATTATTATAAGGTAAGCTGCTGTTTCTTATGTCAACAGTAAAAAGTAATAAAATTAAAAATAAAAATTCAACAGTGTCCATATTGATTATCAGTATTAAATTTGAAATGTTATTCAAGACTTTCTGTGGTTTGGGATCTATTTTCCTTTGCACCTTATCTTCTACCATTCCCATTCATGTCTCTGATGCCTTAACCTAATTGTGTGATCCCAAAATGTGCCCTGTATATTATATCTCTAATTCTTCTGCTGCCATTTTCCTCCTGGCTATCTATTTACCACATCTCTACATACCAAAATGCACCTCCTTCATAGTTGATTCCAAGAAGTTCCAACTTAAAAATAACAGTTTCTTTTAGGTGGTACTTTGCATATAGTCTTCTAAAAATATCTTCTGATTATAGGGACAGTATATTTCCTATTTACATTGCAATATTTGATTTGGTAGGAATTTTAATGAAAATGATATAAATGGAAAAGAAATGACTTTTAGAATGAAGGAGATAATTATCTCACTTAAAGAAAAGTATGCACAATCATATCACAGCCTCTGTGTTGTTGAATGCTTGGTTTGAAGACTAATTTATTTTTTGTCATGGCATTAGGGTTTCTTTATACTTTAAGACACTTAGACACTGGGTTTTGATAATCTGAAGTGTCAGTTGTAACAGTTACATAAAAATAACCTCTCAAACTTTTTTTTTTTAACAAGCTGAGATTTCTTTACCTTTATTTTTAAATTATGTTTTAATTGACAATTTCTTATGGCAACATAATTTGAGAGAAGTTTTGTAGTTGTCTCTGATATGCCTCAGAATGGGCCAATTGTAGAGTAGAAATAGACATAAGTTTTTAGGATGGAACAGGTATTGTGAAACTGCAGTGGCTAAAGACTTGGTAAGTGGGGTGCCTGGGTGGCTAGGTCATTAAGCAGCTGCCTTTGGCTCAGGTCATGATCCTAGGATCCCAGGATCTCAGGATCGAGCCCCTCACTGGGCTCCCTACACAGTGGGAAGCCTGCTTCTCCCTCTCCCTCTCCCCTTGCTTGTGTTCCCTCTCTCACTCTCTCTCTCTCTCTCTCTGTCAAATAAATTTTTAAAAATCTTTAAAAAAAAGACTTGATAAGTAACAGTGGCTATGTTGTAATAATGTTTGCTATACTTTGCTAAATCTGTTTTGAAGTATGTGTATATGTATACAAGTCTGTTGCATACATAATTAATACTATTGTTATGAGTGAGAGAAAGGATTATTTCATAAAATCCCAAAGTTTTTTTTTTTTTTTTTTTAAAGACTTTATTTACTTGGGAGAGACACAGAGAGAGAGAGAGAGAGGATGGACAGAGGGAGGGGGAGAGAATCTTAAGCAGACTCTGTGCTGAGTGCAGAGCTAAATGTGAGGCTGGATCTTTCGACTCTGAGATGATGACCTGAGCAGAAATCAAGAGTTAGGCAGTTAACTGATGGATCCACCCAGGTAACCCTAAAATCCCAATTTTTCTATCCAAAATATTTACCTTAAAAATGAGACTGAGAATTGTCATTGGGCAAGGGGAATTGCTGACATTGGCCAAAGATCATGCTGTATTCAATAAGACTGTGCTTTCATGGAAAACAACTGAACCCATTAATTAAAAATGATGTCAGTATGTAAGATACTGTGCAAATTTAGACATACCTGTTAATATGAATTGGGATGAGGGGAGGACATGCTAATGAAAAAAGACAAATAGCCCAGACACACCAGGTAGCTCCTCTAGGTTTCCTATAATATAAAAATGATTCTGTGTATTTTCCTAGATCCAGAATAAATGTATAGAAATAATACTGGCTCTATTAATAATGGATTAAGTGGGGAATATAGTTTTCTTACAAAGCATGAAGGCAAGAAATGGGCTGTTACTGGTGTTACTTCTCAATTCACAGGGCTGGCATCTTTATGATTATCTTGGGCCTTCTTCTCATAATACAAGATGGTTATACAACCTCCAAGCATCACATCACATTCTCACAACACATTCAAAGGCAGGAAACAGGAGAAGAGGCAAGCTTTCCTACACCATAGAAAACTTACCTTTTATTTCACTGACCAAAACAATGGGTTGGGTTATCTCTTGCCATGAATAAAAAGAGGTTAGAAAATTTAGTATCTGTATGAAGAGAACAGGATGGTCATGACTAGCTTGAACCAATTATGATTATTCCTTGGGGCCAGTCCCTATGCAATCTTGAAAAAAATTAGCAAGTAAGCAGAAGAAAATGAAGATTGGACATAATCTAACATTGTCTATGACAAAAATATAACCTGAAAAACTAGCTGTACTATGCAGTTTTGCAGTTGCCAAATCTTGAAGAAGTTTTATCTTGAATCATTTAATAAACAAAAATATGCATTCCCAGAAAGAATTATATAATGACTGAATACAACTGGGAGGGCAGCACAATATACAAATGGCTAAAGATTTGCAAATAATTTTCTCTTAGTTTTCAGAGAAAAAATAATGTTTTTTTATTTTATTGAAATTGAAGTTTGTAAAGAAAAAAAAGCTGAAGTGTATTTGCTGTCATTTGACTGGACACCAAGACGTTTTATAAGGTAACATTATTTTGGGGCTTAGCTTTGCAAGCATGTAAACTGGGTTTCATCAGTCAATATGGAGATGATTAGATATTCTTTTTAAGTTCACTGGAGACAGAATTATAATCTAGTATGACAAATAATTCCTTTATAATCAGACATTTTCCTTCCGGGTGAAATGACAATGAACGTCTTCTGACATAAACGTGCATTCTTGATATACATGTGCCTCAGCATCTAAATTAGTACTTAAAACAATGTTTGGTACAAATAGAATTAGGAAGGCAAGTAGTCTTGAGTACTATTCTTTATAGGCAGGGAAGACTCTGAAATATCTTTGTACTATAGCAGAGTGTGTCTAATTAGTAATTGGATTATTTGTGTCTACCAGAGAATGCATTTTAAAGGACTTGAATGTTGATGAACATAGATTACCAAAGTTTGTTTTGGACTCACTTTTTTCAACATTTCATTTCTAAATATGATCCCTTGCTGATATTTCAATCTTTCCTTAGCTATGTTAATGTTATTGACTAAACTAGTTAAACAGCTTGATCCCATGAACATAGAAGACATTCCTTCCCTTTCATTTTATGTTGTACCAAGTAGTGTATATTTCACAGTATAATCTTTATCTCTATATTGTTACAGATCAATTCACTTTCTTTCCCACATACCAAATATACTTGAAATTGAAGAAAGACAGGTTTGAGAATACTTCAGAGCAAAGATTAAAAATGTAGGAAAGATGGAAGAAAAATTTTAGGATTAGAATTGAGAAAACTCAGGGAAGATAAGAGCCAATCAGCTAATATTTGACCAGAGAAACAAGGTGAGGTTCTGAAATCTGTTCTAGAATCTGTTACTTTGCCATTAGCCCTATGTTGCTGTGTTTTGCCCTGGATTAAATAATAATGACCAGATCCTGCTCTATTCACTGCAATAATATAAAATGACTCATTATGGGCAAAACTATGTTTTGCTTTTCTTGTGCAAAAAAGGCAGTGGAAGGCATTTAGGGGAGACCAAGCACAACAGGTCTATTGCCCTATTTTATCTAATTTCACTTTTTCCCATTCCAAGCACTTGAGTTATTTACCATTTCCAGAGATATAATGAATCTGAGAGATGGAAATCAATACAGTTAGTATTAGAAAACACTGAAAAATTGGGCAGATGTGGTGAAAACCATGTTTTAAATTTTATTAGTTTTCAGTTATGTTTAAGGATGTTAGTGTTGAGAAACAGATTAAAAACCAGAAAACCATATAGACTTGACCCTGTATCTCTACTTTCTTCAGTTGCTTGCTGTGCTTGTGTTGAAATTGTTAGCTTTCATCTGGATTTTTTGTTTTTCATGTTTTGATTTAATCATTCTGATTATTTAATCATTCTGATTATTTCTTCCTACAATACTACCACTTCATTGAATCTACTCTAGTAACTTGAATGGCTCATTCCTACGTGTCAATTCATTAACCTTAGAGAGGTCCTTCATAAAGAAGTTATAGAAAATACCAAGGGAAGTTGATTATGATAAGTTTCTACCCTATAGGGTCCCCAAGACATATGGATTCTCTGACTTTCCTACCAGAGAGATAGAGCTAGCTCCCATGTACATGCAGTTGGTGATGCTGTCGCTCATGAAGAGGCCTTCTGGTACTTAGCCAACAAGATATCAGCGTGACTCTGCTTTCAAATCTTGAAATTTACTTGTTCTATTCTGAAAGCATGTGGATGTTCAATTTAAGAAAAGTGTACAAGCATCTTGCTCAGAAAACAGACCCTGTGAAAAACCCAAACATTTCTTACCAGAGGAGGTTTATAATTTAGTTTTCTGCATAAGAGAAATGTTTTAATATTACATGTGATTAAAAAAAAAAATAGAGGTAGAAGCAATGAACACTTAAGGAGAGTGAGGAAGCATGAGGCATAAAGCATCTGTTAGTCTATCGAATCAACTGAAGGATACAACATCTAAAAAAAAAGGGTTTTGTGAGATGAATGTGAAAACCTTGAAAACAAAAAAAGCCTAAAAATTGAAGCAAGTTCTGCATCTACAGGTAATAGTGCACACAGCTCATGAGACCTTTTGCCACACCATTATTAGATGAATTATCAGTTGTGTACCAGTAACTGATATTTCCTTTTACAACTTTGTTTTAAAAATATCTATTCTAAAAATTTATCTAACTCTTATGCCATCATTAATTCTTAGGATAAAGCAAAATAAAAGATTATTGCACATAATTCATAGGCAATGTCAAAGTGATTCAGACTTGCTTCTTATATATTATTTTTGTTGGAGGTTATTATTTTAGATCAAACAAGAAAATAGTCTGGATAGGAATTGAGTTAGAAAAATTAGGCAATTTGAATATTGTAGTAGTGTTTGAAAGTTTAAAAATAAATTAAATGATGAAAATGTAACAATATTGATTTGACTTTGTTCTCAGACCAACAAAAGGTAAAGTTTTTTAAATTGCTTCCTTTAAGAAAATGAACATACGTGAGTCTCCATTTTAAGAAATTTGTCAATCAAGAAATGTGGTTCATTATAAAGATAAACTAAGGAATGATAACTGGCTTCGCTAAGGAGATCCCATGTCACTTCTTTAACTACTGTATTTTTCTTCTTCACTTATGCCTTAATCCAGGAAGTTAAAAAATAAATCAATTCCTTCACTACTCTTAATGTAAGAGAAGAGCTAGTGCTCTTACATTAATTGATATTAAATTAATCAGTATGAGGAATTTTATTAGAATTTTCCCTTATATTATTAGCTTTATATCTCTGCTTCACCAAGCCAGGTCAGCCTGGTGGGAGGGGAGTTAGGGTTCTACACTTAATAGTAATAAACATTTTCCAGATAATTCTCTCTACCCCTAATGTGATTCCTTGAGGCCTCCTCTGTTTCAGGTGTCTACAAGAGATTTCTCAAGAGTGCTTAGTGAGGGCTATTCTCAACCTCAGTATAATTCTTAGGGACCCACTATCAGACAGCTTCCTGAGAAAGCCTTGTCACCAGCCCTGATTTCTATGATACTCCTGTCCCCGTTGCCTGGCCTTATAAGAACAGGAGTTATCCAATGCAAAAATAAGGGAATCAAATAATGTTCCTGGTCACGTAATTAATATCTTGTGCTTTGTATTTTCAAATATAACCATTTCTCTTAAAGTCCAAGTGTTCCTACATTAAACACAACAAGGGATATAGATTAATTAGGAAACATGATTTGCATCTTGCCCTTGCGTCTCAAGATGTATGCTACAGACCTCTTACATCATAGACTCAGTGAGTACTTATTAAAATGCAGATTCCTTGGCCCCATAACAGGCCAACTATGAATAGATCTGAAATCCGGATTCTTAAGACTCTTACCATGTGATTACACAAGCATACAGGTGTTGGGAAAGTCTGCACTTATGCAGGTCACTTTTGATAGTAACTGGATTATGACAAAAACCCAGTAGTGTTTATCAGCAGGATTATTCTATTTTAATGGCTTTGTGTTTTGTTAGAAATACTGCTAAGTGATAGGAATGTGTAAAAAGTATGTGGTAGTGAGAAAAGACAAGCCATTACTCTTGGACAAACATAACAAAACTGTTAAAGGCTGGGTATCTTAGGGATATTTAGCTTCTGGATCTGATATTTAGTTTTTATAGCTTCTTTTTGTTATAAAAACATTTTATTGTTTAAATATTGCAGGAAAAATAACTTTTGGGGGGGGTCTAAAACTCCCTTGCCCTTAATTCCTTTTTAAAATTAGTTTTATTAGAAAATACGTAGAACTGTTGTATTAATATCTTGATTTTTTTTTTTGAGTTGCTTTAGAAACTCTCATGTTACAGCAGAGCATGCTGTGTGCTATTTATTTAATACTCATACACCTATGAGATACCCATTATTATTCTCATCTCATAGATAAATGAACAGAGCCTCAAAGAGGTTAATTAACCTCACCAAAATCACACAGCAAATAAGAGGTAAAGCAAACACTGAATTCAGGCTGCCTGGCTCCAAGTCTAAGGGGTTTTCTATGATATCACGCTGCTCTCTTGAAAGAGCATACTTTGCTTTTTCTCCTTAAAATGGCCCTTCTTGTCTTCTGTACCCCATAAGCATCATGAAAATCTACAAATGGTAGTCTTTAAAAAGAGGTTGGTCAAATGCTTTTGATGGCAGTCCTCTTTTCAATAGAAATTCTAAGCAGAAGCTCATAAAGTACATTGTTGTGTGTGTCTCTGTGCGTGTGTTCTATGTTACAAAGTGAATGAGGGATAATTATGTTATGAGCAATTATTGTCTGAATGGCAAGTAACTGTTCATTCTGTCACTCACGTTCTCCTTCCCTCATCATATTTACATCTTTCGCTACAACATTCCAAATGGAAAGTGCATTTCAGGCTAGTTGTACAAGCATGCCTTTTCCATTTTAAAGGCATATGTGGAACTGTTTAAGTAATCAACCACAGACTGCTAAAATTTTCTGAGATTTGAGCCTTCTTCACTATTCCAGTTAAAGTGGATCTTTCTCTCTACCGTGGGAATTGCGCTGTATAACTGATTACCAAGCACATCATGTAAACGGCTCTTAGAAACTGCAAACAGCGCATTATGGAGAAAGCACCTTATTAACAAAGGTCATATTAGAATTTCACCCTGGTAACTAATCGCGTCAAATGTACAGTACATCAATAGACACATAGACTAGGAAGCAACGTTTTCCAATTAAGTGAATCAGTTTGACCTTCTGAACTATAAATAAACTGCAGCAACAGCTCCTGATTAGGCTTAAGGAGTCTGACTTCTACTGCAAACAAATGCCTCAGAACTTAAGCATACTTAGAAAGTTAATCCTGTAAAGAGTCAATGAACAGATTTAAAGTTTCAGCATTAAAGCCTTGGACCCGAGTTTCCTCCAATTTCTGCAGTGCAGGCAGAATGGGAATGTATTCTTCTGAATAGATAAACAAGCTCTGAATTAGTTTTTACCCTCCTTCAGGATAACTAATTTAACAGAGGTAAACCCATTTTCAAACCAGAATAAAATAGTTGCTTCCCTAAGTAATTACAGGGCTTGGGTTGGTTGAGTTCCTGTCCCTACAAGAATGTGTGCAATGAACTATGCTCAGTGGAAACTTAAAGTACTTAAAAAACAGATTTTGAACCTTGTTTACTCGTATTTGATGTCTATCCTAGAACTAATTCAAAACCCATTCATCTGACTTAGATCTGAAATGAAAATCCAAACCAGTTCTTTAACTGAGCCACATTGTTCTTGATAATAGTGCTGACACTGCTGACCCTCCTTTAAAGGAGACCACCCTTGAGGGTTTTTGCTAGTGTTAGTAAAGGATTTTCATAACATTTCTGGTCTCAGTTTTCTTACCTGTAAAATGAAAGACTTAAACTATATAAGATTGAAGCCTCTTATAGCTGAATTTCTTTGTATTTATGTTCATACATAGTGGCAAAGTCTCAGGCATTGTTTAGCCCAGATAGAAGTGATTCATTTTCAACAATATTCACTGTAATTTTTGTCAGAATTTGTGGGAAAGAGATGATAAATAAATAAGAATGTAAATTCCCGCAAATTGAAAGAAAAATTGGTTAGTAAATTTTCTAGTTAGCAAGACAAGAGAATTAATAATTAAGGAGACAAGCTCACTTTACATAAAATCGTTGTAGAATTTTTGGTGAAACTTTCAGTTTTTGAGAAAGCTTTGAATAGCTATGTGAGCTCTTAAAATTTAAGCAATAAGTCCTAGCATAAGGCCTTGGCTGCTGATGGAAGATAATAGAGACTGGGTTTCTTCATACCATTTCTTCTTTTATAGGAACACTACAAACAATAAACTATACTTAGAAACAGCCCATGTAAAATCCTGCTATTTAAATTTATAACCTCTTCACTTACTGGATTTAATGATTTCAACTATTTCAAGACAGAAATGGAGGAAAGGAGAAATATCTCCTTGAACTATAAGGTTCACAAGTATGTATTTCAAGATGTACAGTAGTTGGTTTTCTGGATGTACAAAATTGGCCTGCCTCACATGAAGTTAGAGATTGAATATTTTATTTGACTAGTGTAATGGTTGGAAAATGAGCTCATCCTCTAATATTCTAGGGTGAAATCTTGGCTCTTAATAATGTTTTTCCTCTAAGTTTTGTACATATAAATGCAGAAGTGCTTGCAATAACATGCATAGATGGCTGGAGTGAAATTAGGAAGTAGGAGATATTTCTTTAATTTGTCTTTTATGTGCCTTTTCCATGTCCATGGGAACTCTTTTATCCTCTGTGTATCACTATTTTTCCTCAAAGAAATAGCATCAAAGAAAGGCATCTGAGAGGTAGATTCACACAGAAGGTCTTGTGACTTTATCAGTCATTCTTTCCAGAAGAATTGATATTTTAATATAGTATTTAATATTTAATGTATTCAAAAGAGGGTTAGAGGATTAACTGAAGTGACTCAATCTCTATTAATGATATCCTACTTGAATTGAGATATTTCTAAGCAAACGGATCTTCTGGATGCTCTTCTTATTCTTGAGCATAGACGTGGCTGTAATTCTTTCTTCTCACAAGGCTGTGAGAAGGTGCTGAGATAATGTAAGCTCATGAGGGTTAGCATTTTTGTTCATTTCATCTACTGCTTTTCCCCACCACCCAGAACAATGCCTTCCACAGAGTAGGCATTCGTTATCTTCACTATCTCTCTGCCAAAATGCAGGCATGTTAACTCAAGGCCCATCAGGACTGCAGAGATCTGGCTGTGAAGCTTCTAATATTGGGAAACCCACATTTAAGTGGAAATTGGCTACATAAGAGTACGGAGCAGATGTGGTAGAGAATTCCACCAGCTCACCAAAACTGGTTTTCTCTTCCTTCTGGGCAGATAGCTGGACTTCATTTCCCAGCTTCCATTACATTTAGATGTGATCATGTGACTGGACTTTAGCCTCTTGAAGGTAAACTGAAGTGATTTAAGCAACTGCAGTCCTAGCTCATGAAAACCTCCTGTATGATTTTTTATAGTTCCTCTTGCCCCATCTGCCAGCTGGAAGAGAAGCCACACAACACTTCAAGCCCTAGAGGCAGCTGGATTCTGAATGATGCTGTGAAAGGCCCCCTAATGGACAGGAGCATCTGTGCTGGAGTTTGTATGAGAGAGAGATAAACTTTTATTTTACCAAGGCATTATGGCTTTAGTTGTGGAAGGGTGAAGAGAAGACCATTCAGAACTGTAGTGGCAAAGCAAGATAGGGCAGCAGAAGGAGCAAGACCAGAGGGAATGGAAATATGGTTGAAACATTGGCAACTGGGGGCAATGAAAAGTAATCAAGTAAATAATTTGGGATCAAAATCTGATGCTAGGAAGTAAATGACATGAAGTGGAGTCACTGACTGGAAACTATTGATACTGGGAAGTCTTTATGTCTTGGGCCAGAGTATTTCTTTGAAGTTAATAGGTATTACATTAGCACAGTCCCAGCTGGCTATGATTGTTAATCATTCTACAAATAAAACAAGATCACATGGCCTTGTTGCCTATCAGTTCTCTCACTAGAAAAAAGCTTCTCCCAGACCCTGTTTCCAGCTAACACTGAAGTAATTTTCCCCTCATCCTTCAAAATTTTAATTAACACTTACTTTATCCTTGAGCCTTTCATATTCAGTGAGAATGTATTTCCAATAAGCTATTAATTTCTCAGTGTTTCCACCTGTTGCATTTATTTTGTCTGGTTTATGCTTTATTGGAAAAAAAGCAGTGTAATAATATTTGATTCCTCTACCAACATATTTCAGTCACATTTTGGGACTTTGTTTTAAAAGTTTCTCTACTTTGATTTTAATCTCTGTATGATCCCATCAAGCTCAACCACCAGCTTCCCAGGAAACTGTTCCCTAATACTCTACCCAGCTGACGTGGTTGTTGATCCCAGTTACTTAAAAACAAAAAACAAACAAACAAAAAAAACAAAAAACCCATGTGCTTCCCTCAACCATAAGAATATTGCCCTGATACGACTGTACCTAAATTATGTGTCTCCCATATTAAACTATAAGCTCAAGGAAATGCTTTTCTTTTTTTTTTTTTTAAGACTTTATTTTAGAGCAAGCAAACACATGAGCAGGGGGAGGGGCAAAGGGAGAGCAAGAGAATCTCAAGCACACTCTGCACTGAGCATAGAGCCTATCTTGGAGCTCTGTTTCTGTCTCATGAGACAGACACCCTGAGATCATGACCTGAGCCAAAATCAAGAGTTGGATACTCAACTGTCTGAGCCACCCAGGTGCCCCCGCTTTGTTTTATTTCCACATTTTCCGTGAAGTAGATGCCTCAAAAAATGTTACTAAAGAAATAATCAATAATGTAATAAATATTGCCATTGTGTTATATTATTTTATTCCCCAAAGCTGATATTGTGTGGAATATCAAGAACATAGTAACTCCTGTATTTGTGATAATGATTAATGGAAAAAAGGCCTTAATTTTTTAACAGCATAATTTACATTTAGTAGAGTGTGAACAGTGTACTTAAGTGTACAACTCAACTAATTTTTCACATATGTATTCATATATCAGGCTGTACCCACTTCTCACTCACCAGGAATTTCCCCCATTCATCTTCCCAGGTAACACAAGTCCCCTCCTTTCCCTGAGATAAACATTATCCTCACTTCTATCACTTATTCATATACTTAAAAAGACATATTACAATCAAGATCAAATATCACTATTGGTCCAGTAAAATAGTGTGACATGGCAAAAATATGAAATATTGATTTACGAGATAGACTACTACCCAGTTCCCAAATAACTCCTAAAGGGCATTTGATGAAAGATAAAAATTTAGAGCGAAGAAACTCAATGCTGAAATTGGATAAATTCAAAGAAAGCCACACCCAAACTACAGAAAAACAGATAAAAATAACAACGATAAATAAAGTCTTGTGCAATACATATGCATACTCGATTTAGCATTTATTGCTATGGTAATCACAAAAGATTTTCAATAACTGAAAGCCAAAGAAACAGCAAGCCCTGTGCTTGTAGGAAAAATAAAGTATTAGCAAGACAGATATTTTATGAGAATGGGGCATTGGTGACATGACATATGTTTCAGGAGCCAGAATTTCATCCTTATACCGTACATGCTGCTCTTCTCAGCAAAAAGAAGAAAGATGGAAAGCAAAACAAAGAATGTAGTGAAGTGCACAGTCCAGTGGGAAGTCAACCACCTGATGCTTAATTCTTTTTTTTTTTTAATACTAGAACCTTCAGCAATATTAGGTTGAAAGTTCACTGGTGTTTACGACATGGAATGAACCTCAGTTCCTCGGGGTGCCGGCCACATGCTTTTGAAGAAGAGGAAGTCATAGGTAAGTTGTCCCATGTAACTAGTTATTTCAGGATATAATCAAGAAGCATCTTTCTGCACTTTAAGATGCAAAAGCACATGAACGGTGAGAGGCTTTCCCATCAAGGCAAAGGCAAAAATGTTCCTTTGAGTCAAATACTTGTCTGTGTCCCAGTGGGTAGGTCAGCTTTATCGGAGGTTTTTGTTTTGATTTGTTTGTTTTGTTTTGTTTTGTTTCCTTTAAGGAATTGGGATTCTACAAAGTTGAATCAGGTATACAGTGGCAAGTTCCCCGGAATAGGAGAGGAAATTGTTTTGGCTAACTCTGCCTCTGAGGCAATTTTTACTGAAGAACAGCCATTAATTAATCTTGGGACAATAAAACTCTTTTCCTGTCCTATCTCTAGTTAATAATGCATGACTAAAAGTTATGTTCTAACTGTAAATCAGGGCAAACAAAACATACCACAAACTTATTTTCCTCTGAAGTCCAATAGCTTGATATGTGTGTTGTTTTAATATCCCCACTTGGGGCTACACATCTAATGTTATCTTTGAAAATGTGCTAACAAGCCTGAAAGTATTAGGGCTTTTTAATACATTTTTATTACAACAGAGGATTTTGAAAAATGAAATCTGATGCTTCTTAGAACATAATGTGAAAGCAAAGTAAGAAATAAGAATATGGCAACAATTTTTTGCCACATGGTGAAATTGTCTTAATTCATTATCTCTCATTTATGATATGACTACTTTTATGTTGCTAAGGTATTTTTAGTAAGTTTTTTTTTCCTCCAACAGATTTTATACAGTCAAACTGAGCTCTAGGAAGTGGGGCTTAGATCACCCAATAATAAAGTGTGAAGACCTCTGGCACTGCTTTAAAAAAAAAAATCTGGGACTTTAGGAATAATATTGAGGTGTGAAGCTCTTAAATATCTTCTCTAGAATTTTAGATGTCTGGGGAGAATTGGAGAGTTGAAAATTAACTCATCATTCAGATGCATAATAGTATTGTTCAAACAAAATAGGTTTCTTTAAAAATATCTGTTTTTAAAAATTGCTGGGAATTATGGGTTATAAATTCATAAATTTACCATAATAAGAAACACGAGGCCATACTGTATACTCTAGTCCAGTCCAGACCAGTTAAGCTACCAGTTAATGCCTTTGTAAATTGGATAAATTACTAAATTTCACTGAGACCTGTTTCTATACAGTAAAATACGAAGATTGAATTAGACCTGTGTTTTTGAAAACTTAACCCAAGGGCCCAGTACTGTTTTATAGACATATATCTGGGGACTTTGTGAGGAGAAAACTGGTATGGTATTAGAATCTAAATTGAATATCCAACTGCCATAATGGGAACTAATGTAACTTGTGCAGATCTCGTGCCTCCAAAGATTCTAGGAGTGAACAACAATGCCTTCTGATAGATCTGATTTTCTCCTTACCTTAGGAAATAGACATTCATCAGAAAGCTACAGAAAGTGCACCTTAGTTAAAATGAGGGTAAATCAGATTGTTTATCCTAAGCCTGGTCATCGTCAGAGATGACATCAGGATGGAAAGCACTATGCGTAACTCTTGCAGTAGTTTCCCTGGGTGAGGGGCTTCTATGTATCCTAACAGGGGAAGCATTTAGCAGTAACAGAGGCCGGCACTGTGGTGCCTGTGGCACATGATATTTCAGGAACTTCCAGGGAATAATTTGGGCAGGATTGGAAATAATCGAGGCAATGACCTCCATGGAAAAATAGCAATGGTAGCAGGAATTCAATCTACCAGGAATAAAGAGAGACGCAAACTCCCAAGTGTACTGATCTAAACAAGCACTTCTAGTAACAATGGTGATGGTAACAACTATGACAGGAGATCATTTGTTATTTTACAAGAATTTTCCCAAAGATGGAAGTAACGTGTTTTTTTTTTCTTGCAGAATTCTTATATTAGTGTATCATTCTCCTTTGACTTATAACAGAGGAATTAGTTTGATAACTGAAAGAGCTTGTTGATCTAACAAAATTTAAAATTAGCTATGTTTCCACATAACAACCTTATTTTTTATTTTTTAAAATTCAAAGGAAACCAATTCTCTATTGTAAGTGGACCAGTTAAGTTGATATGTAATACTGCTCTTTGTCTCATCTGCCATATTTTTATACGACAAAAATCAGATTGCTGCATTCACAATATAAAAGTACAAGTATCTTATATTATTATATGAATCACTGTGTAATAGCTAATAATTACTTATTGTGATAATTAATTTTAATGCGTCAACTTGACTGGATCACTGGATGCCCAGGTGTCTGGTTAAACATTATTTCTGGGTGTGTCTGTAAGGGTGATTCCAGAAGAGATTGGCATTTGAGTCAGTGGACTGAGTAAAGGGTCTGTCTTCTGCAATATGGGTGGGCTTTGTGTCCAGTGCACTGAGGGTCTGGATAGAACAAAAATGTGGAGGAAGGAAGGATTCTCTCTCTCTCTCTCTCTATCCCTCTCTCTCTCCCACATGACTTTTTGGACATTGATCATCTCCTGCCTTTGGCATTCCTGGTTCTCAGGCCTTTAGACTCAGACTAGAATCTATACCATTGGCTTTCCAGCTACCAGGCCTTCTAACTACACCATTGGCCTTAACGGGTCTCCAGTTTGCAGAATGCAGCCTCCATAATTTTGTGAGCCAACACCTTATAAAAAGTCTCTTTATATATATATTATTTGTTTCTGTTTCTTTAGAGAATCCTGACTAAAACACTTATCATCAATAAACACAAACATTGCATCTATATAAAGTATCATAATTATAAGTAGTTATAAATTATCAGACAGTTGTTTGGGCAGTTATTTTTGTGCAGGTGTTTTCTATGGAAAATAGTGTTGTTATGGAAAATTAATGTTGTTATGGAAATTTTTGTCAGTACCCAAATTACCTACTGTTAAATTTTGATGAGGTTATCATGTTCATATTATTTTTAATTGTTACACATTTTTTTTCAAAGATTTTATTTATTTATTTGACAGACAGAGATCACAAGTAGGCAGAGAGGCAGACAGATAGAGAGAGAGGTGGAAGCAGGCTCCCCACAGAGCAGAGAGCCCGATGTGGGGCTCGATCCCAGGACACTGGGACCATGACCCGAGCCGAAGGCAGAGGCTTTAACCCACTGAGCCACCCAGGTGCCCCAATTGTTACACATTTTTAAAATAATTTCTAAATTATTACATATTGCTTTACCCACATGTCAGGATAAAAAGATAAATTTTAGAAAACAAAAATGGAAAGGAATCAGAGAAGTAATGAAAGAAAATCTTTTGCATTATTTGAATACATTTTTGAAGAAGTAAATAGACTGCTATAAAAAGATTTCAGAGCTATTAGTCTTAGTATAGTGTGGCACTAATATGTCACTGATGAAGAAGGATGTGAATTTAGCTTCTACCTCCATGTAAACCATAAGTAATAAATTTCAAGAAAAACTGCGATAAAATATACTTGAAGAATCCATTAAACTAAATATATTTTCTGAAGATTTGGATACTTGATAATGTCATTTGAATATTAAGCAATGGGAAATTTTTAAATTACCAAATGACAGACTTCAAGAACATTAACGAGCTCTTCTAAATTGCTAAAAATATACCAGATCCTTATTACTTCACTACAAACCAAAGGACTCTCTCTATATATTTTTTCTGTTTTACAAATTAGGCAGGGATGAAAATATTTAACTTAAGAATGAGAAGGGACAAAATATAGGCAGCATTTATCAAGTGGTCTTGGCAAACATGAAAACAGTGAAAAGAGTGTTAAGTATTCCAAATCGAAATCCAGCAAACTATTGACACTTCCTAAGTAGAGAGTAAATTAGCATAAGAAGAATATTGGCAAAGTCTCATTGATCGAAGTTTATACTATAAGTTTTTGCCAAGACAATGATTGGTGTCTAGAGGACAATTGAAGAAGCTCTATGATATATAATAGATTTTCTTCTGGCACAGAAAGTCTATCAAAATGAACATTTAAGTTCTTTTATCCAATAAAAGATATAAAATCGTCCCCCTTTACCATGGTTTCACTTTCAGTAGTTTCAGTTACTGGCGATCAACTGTGGTCCAAAACAGACAACCCTCCTTCTAGTATATGGTCAGGTGGTCAGCAGTAGCCTAACACTATGACACAATACCTATATCATTCACCTCACTTCATCTCGTCATGTAGACATTTTATCATTTCACAGCATCACGAGAAGAAAGGTGAGTACAGTACAATAAGATATTTTGAGAGAGAGACCACATTATGTAACTTTTATTCCTGTCCTGATTTCATCCATCCACTTGGGCTCTTGGAATGTATCCCTTGTGGATAAGGGGGACTATTTTACTCATAGAACAATATTCTTGGAAGTTTACTTAAAGGGGGGGGGGGAAACCCCTTAATCTAGACATAAAAATATAGCTTGAGGTATTAGAGGTATAACAATACCATGCATATAATTGAAAAAGAGAACAGATAGAAGATCAAAATGGTTAAAGATATTTTACATTTCTTACTCTGTTCATTATCTAAATTTGGTGGTAGACAATGAGGTAAAATATTATTAATTCTGATACATTATAAGAATTTTGGGGGGGCCCCTGGGTGGCTCAGTGGGTTAAAGCCTCTGCCTTCTGCTCAGGTCATGATCCCAAAGTCCTGGGATCGAGTCCCACATCGGTCTCTCTGCTCAGCGGGGAGCCTGCTTCCTCCTCTCTCTCTCTCTACCTACCTGCCTCTCTGCCTACTTGTGATCTCACCCTCTCTCTAATGAATAAATAAAATCTTAAAAAAAAAAGAATTTTTCAGTGTTAGTAAATGTTGAAAGATTCATTTACCTGCATAAATTGGCAACCATGGTCACAAAGGCAATGGAAAAGTTGAGTTAGTGCTTTTGTGCCACAGAATACACGTTGGAGGACTCTATTCTAATGCTCTTTTAGGAATTGTTGTTATATTAATAAAGATCCAGATTCTGTGATGAAAAACCAAGATATACTTTAAAAATATATGTTTTTAGAATTTATTTGCTCTTTACTAATGATATTTTAAGCAAAATGTCCAAGTGTCCAAAATTGATGTTATAGGCAAAGTGATGCATGAACGAAAGTCAATGTATAATAGTTGCTGAAAACATTGAAGAGATTATGAAATTCTTTGAAGAATACAAATTGTTGATGTTCATGAAAATATTATTGATGCCAAATTACAGACTATAGTAATGACACCTATGTCTCTAATTCAAAACCACAGTAGAAAAAGAATAAAGAATACTCATTTTAAGTGTGAACCTCACAATCAGCACATCTATGATTCAAACATAATTTCAAAATCAGTTTTTTTCTCATGCCAAATATAATTTCTTCTTTACAAAAGATTTGTTATGTTAAAAGAATTAGATTTTATACATTTAACATGACATATATATTTACCAATGAAATTGACTGATGGACATGGTAAGAAATGTAGTATTTATGAAACCTGTCTTCTCGAAGAACTTAAGTGCTTAAATTTTATAAAACCCAATGCAGCTTTCATTATAGTTTTGCAATATATTTGGACACAAATTTGCTAGATAACATAAAATATATTAAAAATTCCATAAGGCCCACTCTGTCACATGATTCAAATCCATTTTTTTAATAGAAAACAAATATTGGAGCAAATTGGAAATTGTGATAATCATTTACCTCCATGAAAACAAGAAACATGACTCTTCTACAACAAATTGTTATATCCTAAGTAAACTTAAACTTTTAATAATTACACATTCAAATTTGTTATATTATTTTCAAATTTTGATTTATAGAATTTGTACAGAATGACTGTATGTTTCTTATCATTGTT
Source organism: Enhydra lutris kenyoni (assembly GCF_002288905.1). Taxonomy (NCBI): domain Eukaryota; kingdom Metazoa; phylum Chordata; class Mammalia; order Carnivora; family Mustelidae; genus Enhydra; species Enhydra lutris. Next base: position 22,170,870 of record NW_019154105.1, on the reverse strand, counting down.
CTTATTTAAAAAAAAATGCTTTCACACTTTCTTCAACTTGAAGAAGTGAGGGCTTTATGTTTTGTTTTGTTTTTTTAAATTTCTTCAAAGCCAGTCAGCTCCAAATTCTCCCCTTTACATTTCAAGAGCCTTCTCTGGGGGACTTGGATCATAGAATTTTTTTTTAAGTCACAGTCAGGATGGAAGATATAATGTAAGGTAAGATGAAGGAATGAAGGAGAAAGTGCTGCTCATTGGAAGTGGGGCCAGAGGAAGGGTGACTAGGAGAACTTTACCTGAGACCACCATGGAAATGAGCAGGTGGAGGGCAGTTGCCTTAGAAGCAGGAATAGAATATATGATTCTTTAAATGTTCCCAAACAACAACAGCAGCAACAAATATCCAAAATACTGTTTTAAAACTGAGATAGACTAAGATAGTGTTAGTGCCAACTGAAGGTTCTATCACCCTGTCTCCCTTCTTTTCACCACTGAGCAGGAGCGAGGAATTTGGATTAGTGATTGGATCGGTCTGATAAAAACACAAATTACATAGTTGAGCCATCCAAATTGTAGTGTGTAACCACCACTACTTCATAGGACAACTTTTATTTTTAATTTGTCCTCACTATTTTGGCTCATTTTTTTAATATAGATAATTTTTTAACCTATTTACCATCACAGAGAGCTGTCCAGTACATCAAATTCCATAATAACCTTCTAACCTGAACTTTTTGATACATACACCTGTGTTTTTCTTTTGCATTTTTTAAATTTCTTTTTTTAAATTTTAGTTTATTTTAGTCTAGTTTATTCCTTTTTTATTTTTATTTTCTAATATTCATATAAAGTTAAACTTCAAAGTAACCCCCTTTCCCCAATCAATACTACCCCTATAGGTAAACCAGTTTTTAATCCCCCTTTATCTTAGGAAAGTTGAATCCTTTAACAAAGATATCAAGATACATCCAGGAAGAATCAAAACAACCTTCCTCACCCACACTGAGAATTTATAACCACTCTCCCATCTTTTTCTTCCACCAGTGTTTCTGTGTTTTTGTGTTTGTCCTGATAGTATATAATTCTTACACTTGGGGTTCTTTTTGACGAGATTCTTCCTTTATTTGCTTATATATATATATAT